>NC_052151.1:3193180-3224804 GCF_902713615.1 Scyliorhinus canicula | reverse complement strand
GTGGGTGGGGCTGACCGCCAGCTGTAGCTGTGGGTGGGGCTGCTGACCGCCAGCCTGTAGCTGTGGGGGGCTGCTGACCGCCAGCCTGTAGCTGTGGGTGGGGCTGACCGCCAGCCTGTAGCTGGGTGGGCTGCTGACCGCCAGCCTGTAGCTGTGGGTGGGGCTGACGCCAGCCTGTAGCTGTGGGTGGGGCTGCGCCAGCCTGTAGCTGTGGGTGGGGCTGACCGCCAGCCTGTAGCTGTGGGTGGGGCTGACCGCCAGCCTGTAGTGTGGGTGGGGCTGACCGCCAGCCTGTAGCTGTGGGGGGGGCTGACCGCCAGCCTGTAGCTGTGGGTGGGGCTGCTGACCGCCAGCCTGTAGCTGTGGGTGGGGGCTGACCGCCAGCCTGTAGCTGTGGGGGGCTGCTGACCGCCAGCCTGTAGCTGTGGGTGGGGCTGCTGACCCGCCAGCCTGTAGCTGTGGGTGGGGCTGACCGCCAGCCGGTAGCTGTGGGTGGGGCTGACCGCCAGCCTGTAGCTGTGGGTGGGGCTGCTGCCCGCCAGCCTGTAGCTGTGGGTGGGGCTGCTGACCGCCAGCCTGTAGCTGTGGGTGGGGCTGCCTGACCGCCAGCCTTAGCTGTGGGTTGGGCTGCTGACCGCCAGCCTGTAGATGTGGGTGGGGCTGCTGACCGCCAGCCTGTAGCTGTGGGTGGGCTGGCCGCCAGCCTGTAGCTGTGGGTGGGGCTGCTGACCGCCAGCCTGTAGCTGTGGGTGGGGCTGCTGACCGCCAAGCCTGTAGCTGTGGGTGGGGCTTGACCGCCAGCCTGTAGCTGTGGGTGGGGCTGCTGACCGCCAGCCTGTAGCTGTGGGTGGGGCTGACCGCAGCCTGTAGCTGTGGGTGGGGCTGACCGCCAGCCTGTAGCTGTGGGTGGGCTGACCGCCAGCCCTGTAGCTGTGGGTGGGGCTGCTGACCGCCAGCCTGTAGCTGTGGGTGGGGCTGCTGACGCCAGCCTGTAGCTGTGGGTTGGGGCTGCTGACCGCCAGCCTGTAGCTGTGGGTGGGGCTGCTGACCGCCAGCCTGTAGCTGTGGGTGGGGCTGACCGCCAGCCTGTAGCTGTGGGTGGGGCTGCTGACCGCCAGCCTGTAGATGTGGGTGGGGCTTGACCGCCAGCCTGTAGCTGTGGGTGGGGCTGCTGACCGCCAGCCTGTAGCTGTGGGTGGGGCTGCGCCAGCCTGTAGCTGTGGGGGGGGCTGCGCCAGCCTGTAGCTGTGGGTGGGCTGACCGCCAGCCTGTAGCTGTGGGTGGGGCTGACCGCCAGCCTGTAGCTGTGGGTGGGGCTGACCGCAGCCTGTAGCTGTGGGTGGGGCTGACCCGCCAGCCTGTAGCTGTGGGTGGTGGCTGCTGACCGCCAGCCTGTAGCTGTGGGTGGGGCTGCTGACCGCCAGCCTGTAGCTGTGGGTGGGGCTGCTGACCGCCAGCCTGTAGCTGTGGGTGGGGCTGCTGACCGCCAGCCTGTAGCTGTGGGTGGGGCTGACCGCCAGCCTGTAGCTGTGGGTGGGGCTGACCGCCAGCCTGTAGCTGTGGGTGGGCTGCTGCCCCCAGCCTGTAGCTGTGGGTGGGGCTGCTGACCGCCAGCCTGTAGCTGTGGGTGGGGCTGCTGACCGCCAGCCTGTAGCTGTGGGTGGGTCTGCTGACCGCCAGCCTGTAGCTGTGGGTGGGGCTGCTGACCGCCAGCCTGTAGCTGTGGGTGGGGCTGGCCGCCAGCCTGTAGCTGTGGTGGGGCTGCTGACCGCCAGCCTGTAGCTGTGGGTGGGGCTGCTGACCGCCAGCCTGTAGCTGTGGGTGGGCTGACCGCCAGCCTGTAGCTGTGGTGGGGCTGCTGACCGCCAGCCTGTAGCTGTGGGTGGGGCTGCTGACCGCCAGCCTGTAGCTGTGGGTGGGCTGACCGCCAGCCTGTAGCTGTGGGTGGGGCTGCTGACCGCCAGCCTGTAGCTGTGGGTGGGGCTGCTGACCGCCAGCCTGTAGCTGGTGGGTGGGGCTGACCGCCAGCCTGTAGCTGTGGGTTGGGGGCTGACCGCAGCATGTAGCTGTGGGTGGGCTGACCGCCAGCTGTAGCTGTGGGTGGGCTGCTGACCGCCAGCTGTAGCTGTGGGTAGGCTGCTGACCGCCAGCCTGTAGCTGTGGGTGGGGCTGACCGCCAGCCTGTAGCTGTGGGTGGGGCTGCTGACCGCCAGCCGTGTACTGTGGGTGGGGCTTGACCGCCCAGCCTGTAGCTGTGGGGGGCTGACCGCCAGCCTGTAGCGGTGGGTGGGGCTGCTGACCGCCAGCCTGTAGCTGTGGGTGGGGCTGACCGCCAGCCTGTAGCTGTGGGTGGGGCTGACCGCCAGCCTGTAGCTGTGGGTGGGGCTGCTGACCCGCCAGCCTGTAGCTGTGGGTGGGCTGCTGACCGCCAGCCTGTAGCTGTGGGTGGGGCTGACCGCCAGCCTGTAGCTGTGGGTGGGGCTTGACCGCCAGCCTGTAGCTGTGGGTGGGGCCTGCTGACCGCCAGCCTGTAGCTGTGGTGGGGCTGACCGCCAGCCTGTAGCTGTGGGTGGGGCTGCTGGACCGCCAGCCTGTAGCTGTGGGGTGGGGCTGCTGACCGCCAGCCTGTAGCTGTGGGTGGGGCTGCTGACCGCCAGCCTGTAGCTGTGGGTGGGGCTGACCGGCCAGCCTGTAGCTGTTGGGTGGGGCTGGACCGCCAGCCTGTAGCTGTGGGTGGGCTGCTGACCGCCAGCCTGTAGCTGTTGGGTGGGGCTGACCGCCAGCCTGTAGCTGTGGGTGGGGCTGCTGACCGCCAGCCTGTAGCTGTGGGTGGGCTGACCGCCAGCCTGTAGCTGTGGTGGGGCCTGACCGCCAGCCTGTAGCTGTGGGTGGGGCTGACCGCCAGCCTGTAGCTGTGGGTGGGGCTGACCGCCAGCCTGTAGCTGTGGGTGGGGCTGCTGACCGCCAGCCTGTAGCTGTGGGTGGGGCTGCTGACCGCCAGCCTGTAGCTGTGGTGGGGCTGCTGACCGCCAGCCTGTAGCTGTGGGTGGGGCTGCTGACCGCCAGCCTGTAGCTGTGGGTGGGCTGACCGCCAGCCTGTAGCTGTGGGTGGGGCTGCTGACCGCCAGCCTGTAGCTGTGGGTGGGGCTGCTGACCCGCCAGCCTGTAGCTGTGGGTGGGGCTGCTGACCGCCAGCCTGTAGCTGTGGTGGGCTGACCGCCAGCCTGTAGCTGTGGGTGGGGCTGCTGACCGCCAGCCTGTAGCTGTGGGTGGGGCTGCTGACCGCCAGCCTGTAGCTGTGGTTGGGCTGACCGCCAGCCTGTAGCTGTGGGTGGGGCTGACCGCCAGCCTGTAGCTGTGGGTGGGGCTGCTGACCGCCAGCCTGTAGCTGTGGGTGGGGCTGACCGCCAGCCTGTAGCTGTGGGTGGGGCTGACCGCCAGCCTGTAGCTGTGGGTGGGGCTGCTGACCGCCAGCCTGTAGCGGTGGTGGGGCTGCTGACCGCCAGCCTGTAAGCTGTGGTGGGGCTGACCGCCAGCCTGTAGCTGTGGGTGGGGCTGACCGCCAGCCTGTAGCTGTGGGTGGGGCTGCTGACCGCCAGCCTGTAGCTGTGGGTGGGGCTGCTGACCGCCAGCCTGTAGCTGTGGGTGGGGCTGCTGACCGCCAGCCTGTAGCTGTGGGTGGGGCTGCTGACCGCCAGCCTATAGCTGTGGGTGGGGCTGCTGACCGCCAGCCTGTAGCTGTGGGTGGGCTGACCGCCAGCCTGTAGCTGTGGGTGGGGCTGACCGCCAGCCTGTAGCTGTGGGTGGGGCTGACCGCCAGCCTGTAGCTGTGGGTGGGGCTGCTGACCGCCAGCCTGTAGCTGTGGGTGGGGCTGACCGCCAGCCTGTAGCTGTGGGTGGGGCTGACCGCCAGCCTGTAGCTGTGGGTGGGGCTGACCGCCAGCCTGTAGCTGTGGGTGGGGCTGACCGCCAGCCTGTAGCTGTGGGTGGGGCTGACCGCCAGCCTGTAGCTGTGGTGGGGCTGCTGACCGCCAGCCCTGTAGCTGTGGGTGGGGCTGCTGACCGCCAGCCTGTAGCCTGTGGGTGGGGCTGACCGCCAGCCTGTAGCTGTGGGTGGGGCTGCTGACCGCCAGCCTGTAGCTGTGGGTGGGGCTGCTGACCGCCAGCCTGTAGCTGTGGGTGGGGCTGCTGACCGCCAGCCTGTAGCTGTGGGTGGGGGCTGACCGCCAGCCTGTAGCTGTGGGTGGGGCTGCTGACCGCCAGCCTGTAGCTGTGGGTGGGGCTGCTGACCGCCAGCCTGTAGCTGTGGGTGGGGCTGACCGCCCAGCCTGTAGCTGTGGGTGGGGCTGACCGCCAGCCTGTAGCTGGGGTGGGGCTGCTGACCGCCAGCCTGTAGCTTGGGTGGGGGCTGACCGCCAGCCTGTAGCTGTGGGTGGGGCTGACCGCCAGCCTGTAGCTGTGGGTGGGGCTGACCGCCAGCCTGTAGCTGTGGGTGGGGCTGACCGCCAGCCTGTAGCTGTGGGTGGGGCTGCTGACCGCCAGCCTGTAGCTGTGGGTGGGGCTGCTGACCGCCAGCTGTAGCTGTGGGTGGGGCTGACCGCCAGCCTGTAGCTGTGGGTGGGGCTGACCGCCAGCCTGTAGCTGTGGGTGGGGCTGCTGACCGCCAGCCTGTAAGCTGTGGGTGGGCTGCTGACCGCCAGGCCTGTAGCTGTGGGTGGGGCTTCTGACCGCCAGCCTGTAGCTGTGGGTGGGGCTGCTGACCGCCAGCCTGTAGCTGTGGGTGGGGCTGCTGAACCGCCAGCCTGTAGCTGTGGGTGGGGCTGACCGCCAGCCTGTAGCTGTGGGTGGGGCTGACCGCCAGCCTGTAGCTGTGGGTGGGGCTGACCGCCAGCCTGTAGCTGTGGGTGGGGCTGACCGCCAGCCTGTAGCTGTGGGTGGGGCTGACCGCCAGCCTGTAGCTGTGGGTGGGGCTGACCGCCAGCCTGTAGCTGTGGGTGGGGCTGCTGACCGCCAGCCGTAGCTGTGGGTGGGCTGACCGCCAGCCTGTAGCTGTGGGTGGGGCTGACCGCCAGCCTGTAGCTGTGGGTGGGGCTGACCGCCAGCCTGTAGCTGTGGGTGGGGCTGACCGCCAGCCTGTAGCTGTGGGTGGGCTGCTGACCGCCAGCCTGTAGCTGTGGGTGGGGCTGCTGACCGCCAGCCTGTAGCTGTGGGTGGGGCTGCTGACCGCCAGCCTGTAGCTGTGGGTGGGGCTGCTGACCGCCAGCCTGTAGCTGTGGGTGGGGCTGACCGCCAGCCTGTAGCTGTGGGTGGGGCTGCTGACCGCCAGCCTGTAGCTGTGGGTGGGGCTGCTGACCGCCAGCTGTAGCTGTGGGTGGGGCTGCTGACCGCCAGCCTGTAGCTGTGGGTGGGGCTGACCGCCAGCCTGTAGCTGTGGGGGGGGCTGCTGACCGCCAGCCTGTAGCTGTGGGTGGGGCTGCTGACCGCCAGCCTGTAGCTGTGGGTGGGGCTGACCGCCAGCCTGTAGCTGTGGGTGGGCTGACCGCCAGCCTGTAGCTGTGGGTGGTGCTGCTGACCGCCAGCCTGTAGCTGTGGGTGGGGCTGACCGCCAGCCTGTAGCTGTGGGTGGGGGGCTGACCGCCAGCCTGTAGCTGTGGGTGGGCTGCTGACCGCCAGCCTGTAGCTGTGGTGGGCTGCTGACCGCCAGCCTGTAGCTGTGGGTGGGGCTGGACCGCCACGCTGTAGCTGTGGGTGTGGCTGCTGACCGCCAGCCTGTAGCTGTGGGTGGGGCTGCTGACCGCCAGCTGTAGCTGTGGGTGGGGCTGCTGACCGCCAGCCTGTAGCTGTGGGTGGGGCTGACCGCCAGCCTGTAGCTGTGGGTGGGGCTGCTGACAACGCCAGCCTGTAGCTGTGGGGTGGGGCTGCTGACCGCCAGCCTTGTAGCTGTGGGTGGGGGCTGACCGCCAGCCTGTAGCTGTGGGTGGGCTGCTGACCGCCAGCCTGTAGCTGTGGGTGGGGCTGACCGCCAGCCTGTAGCTGTGGGTGGGGCTGCTGACCGCCAGCCATGTACGTGTGGGTGGGGCTGACCGCCAGCCTGTAGCTGTGGGTGGGGCTGACCGCCAGGCCTGTAGCTGTGGGTGGGGCTGACCGCCAGGCCTGTAGCTGTGGGTGGGGCTGACCGCCAGCCTGTAGCTGTGGGTGGGGCTGACCGCCAGCCTGTAGCTGTGGGTGGGGCTGCTGACCGCCAGCCTGTAGCTGTGGGTGGGCTGCTGACCGCCAGCCTGTAGCTGTGGGTGGGGCTGACCGCCAGCCTGTAGCTGTGGGTGGGCTGCTGACCGCCAGCCTGTAGCTGTGGGTGGGGCTGCTGACCGCCAGCCTGTAGCTGTGGGTGGGGCTGCTGACCGCCAGCCTGTAGCTGGGGGTGGGGCTGACCGCCAGCCTGTAGCTGTGGGTGGGGCTGCTGACCGCCAGCCTGTAGCTGTGGGTGGGGCTGCTGACCGCCAGCCTGTAGCTGTGGGTGGGGCTGACCGCCAGCCTGTAGCTGTGGGTGGGGCTGACCGCCAGCCTGTAGCTGTGGGTGGGGCTGCTGACCGCCAGCCTGTAGCTGTGGGTGGGGCTGACCGCCAGCCTGTAGCTGTGGTTGGGGCTGACGGCCAGCCTGTAGCTGTGGGTGGGGCTGACCGCCAGCCTGTAGCTGGGGTGGGGCGACCGCCAGCCTGTAGCTGTGGGTGGGGCTGCTGACCGCCAGCCTGTAGCTGTGGGTGGGGCTGCTGACCGCCAGCCTGTAGCTGTGGGTGGGGTCTGACCGCCAGCCTGTAGCTGTGGGTGGGGCTGACCGCCAGCCTGTAGCTGTGGGTGGGGCTGCTGACCGCCAGCCTGTAGCTGTGGGTGGGGCTGCTGACCGCCAGCCTGTAGCTGTGGTGGGGCTTCTGACCGCCAGCCTGTAGCTGTGGGTGGGGCTGCTGACCGCCAGCCTGTAGCTGTGGGTGGGGCTGCTGACCGCCAGCCTGTAGCTGTGGGGGGGGCTGACCGCCAGCCTGTAGCTGTGGGTGGGGCTGACCGCCAGCCTGTAGCTGTGGGTGGGGCTGACCGCCAGCCTGTAGCTGTGGTGGGGCTGACCGCCAGCCTGTAGCTGTGGGTGGGGCTGACCGCCAGCCTGTAGCTGTGGGTGGGGCTGCTGACCGCCAGCCTGTAGCTGTGGGTGGGGCTGACCGCCAGCCTGTAGCTGTGGGTGGGGCTGCTGACCGCCAGCCTGTAGCTGTGGGTGGGGCTGCTGACCGCTAGCCTGTAGCTGTGGGTGGGGCTGCTGACCGCCAGCCTGTAGCTGTGGGTGGGCTGCTGACCGCCAGCCTGTAGCTGTAGGTGGGGCTGCTGACCGCCAGCCTGTAGCTGTGGGTGGTGCTGACCGCCAGCCTGTAGCTGTGGGTGGGGCTGACCGCCAGCCTGTAGCTGTGGGTGGGGCTGACCGCCAGCCTGTAGCTGTGGGTGGGGCCGCTGACGCTAGCCTGTAGCTGTGGGTGGGGCTGCTGACCGCCAGCCTGTAGCTGTGGGTGGGGCTGCTGACCGCCAGCCTGTAGCGGTGGGGGGGGCTGGACCGCCAGCCTGTAGCTGTGGGTGGGGCTGACCGCCAGCCTGTAGCTGTGGGTGGGGCTGCTGACCGCCAGCCTGTAGCTGTGGGTGGGGCTGCTGACCGCCAGCCTGTAGCTGTGGGTGGGGCTGACCGCCAGCCTGTAGCTGTGGGTGGGGCTGCTGACCGCCAGCCTGTAGCTGTGGGTGGTGCTGCTGACCGCCAGCCTGTAGCTGTGGGTGGGGCTGACCGCCAGCCTGCAGCTGTGGGTGGGCCTGCTGACCGCCAGCCTGTAGCTGCGGGTGGGGCTGCTGACCGCCAGCCTGTAGCTGTGGGTGGGGCTGCTGACCGCCAGCCTGTAGCTGTGGGTGGGGCTGACCGCCAGCCTGTAGCTGTGGGTGGGGCTGACCGCCAGCCTGTAGCTGTGGGTGGGGCTGACCGCCAGCCTGTAGCTGTGGGTGGGGCTGACCGCCAGCCTGTAGCTGTGGGTGGGGCTGCTGACCGCCAGCCTGTAGCTGTGGGTGGGGCTGCTGACCGCCAGCCTGTAGCTGTGGGTGGGGCTGCTGACCGCCAGCCTGTAGCTGTGGGTGGGGCTGACCGCCAGCCTGTAGCTGTGGGTGGGGCTGCTGACCGCCAGCCTGTAGCTGTGGGTGGGGCTGCTAACCGCCAGCCTGTAGCTGTGGGTGGGGCTGACCGCCAGCCTGTAGCTGTGGGTGCTGCTGACCGCCAGCCTGTAGCTGTGGGTGGGGCTGCTGACCGCCAGCCTGTAGCTGTGGGTGGGGCTGACCGCCAGCCTGTAGCTGTGGGTGGGGCTGACCGCCAGCCTGTAGCTGTGGGTGGGGCTGCTGACCGCCAGCCTGTAGCTGTGGGTGGGGCTGCTGACCGCCAGCCTGTAGCTGTGGGTGGGGCTGACCGCCAGCCTGTAGCTGTGGGTGGGGCTGCTGACCGCCAGCCTGTAGCTGTGGGTGGGGCTGCTGACCGCCAGCCTGTAGCTGGGGGTGGGGCTGACCGCCAGCCTGTAGCTGTGGGTGGGGCTGCTGACCGCCAGCCTGTAGCTGTGGGTGGGGCTGCTGACCGCCAGCCTGTAGCTGTGGGTGGGGCTGACCGCCAGCCTGTAGCTGTGGGTGGGGCTGACCGCCAGCCTGTAGCTGTGGGTGGGGCTGACCGCCAGCCTGTAGCTGTGGGTGGGGCTGACCGCCAGCCTGTAGCTGTGGGTGGGGCTGACCGCCAGCCTGTAGCTGTGGGTGGGGCTGACCGCCAGCCTGTAGCTGTGGGTGGGGCTGCTGACCGCCAGCCTGTAGCTGTGGGTGGGGCTGACCGCCAGCCTGTAGCTGTGGGTGGGGCTGACCGCCAGCCTGTAGCTGTGGGTGGGGCTGCTGACCGCCAGCCTGTAGCTGTGGGTGGGGCTGCTGACCGCCAGCCTGTAGCTGTGGGTGGGGCTGCTGACCGCCAGCCTGTAGCTGTGGGTGGTGCTGCTGACCGCCAGCCTGTAGCTGTGGGTGGGGCTGACCGCCAGCCTGTAGCTGTGGGTGGGGCTGCTGACCGCCAGCCTGTAGCTGTGGGTGGGGCTGACCGCCAAGCCTGTAGCTGTGGTGGGGCTGACCGCCAGCCTGTAGCTGTGGTGGGGCTGACCGCCAGCCTGTAGCTGTGGGTGGGGCTGCTGACCGCCAGCCTGTAGCTGTGGGTGGGCTGCTGACCGCCAGCCTGTAGCTGTGGGTGGGGCTGCTGACCGCCAGCCTGTAGCTGTGGGTGGGGCTGACCGCCAGCCTGTAGCTGTGGGTGGGGCTGACCGCCAGCCTGTAGCTGTGGGTGGGGCTGACCGCCAGCCTGTAGCTGTGGGTGGGGCTGCTGACCGCCAGCCTGTAGCTGTGGGTGGGGCTGACCGCCAGCCTGTAGCTGTGGGTGGGGCTGACGCCAGCCTGTAGCTGTGGGTGGGGCTGCTGACCGCCAGCCTGTAGCTGTGGGTGGGGCTGCTGACCGCCAGCCTGTAGCTGTGGGTGGGGCTGCTGACCGCCAGCCTGTAGCTGTGGGTGGTGCTGCTGACCGCCAGCCTGTAGCTGTGGGTGGGGCTGACCGCCAGCCTGTAGCTGTGGGTGGGGCTGCTGACCGCCAGCCTGTAGCTGTGGGTGGGGCTGACCGCCAGCCTGTAGCTGTGGGTGGGGCTGACCGCCAGCCTGTAGCTGTGGGTGGGGCTGACCGCCAGCCTGTAGCTGTGGGTGGGGCTGCTGACCGCCAGCCTGTAGCTGTGGGTGGGGCTGCTGACCGCCAGCCTGTAGCTGTGGGTGGGGCTGACCGCCAGCCTGTAGCTGTGGGTGGGGCTGACCACCAGCCTGTAGCTGTGGGTGGGGCTGACCGCCAGCCTGTAGCTGTGGGTGGGGCTGCTGACCGCCAGCCTGTAGCTGTGGGTGGGGCTGACCGCCAGCCTGTAGCTGTGGGTGGGGCTGACCGCCAGCCTGTAGCTGTGGGTGGGGCTGCTGACCGCCAGCCTGTAGCTGTGGGTGGGTCTGACCGCCAGCCTGTAGCTGTGGGTGGGGCTGCTGACCGCCAGCCTGTAGCTGTGGGTGGGGCTGACCGCCAGCGTGTAGCTGTGGGTGGGGCTGACCGCCAGCCTGTAGCTGTGGGTGGGGCTGCTGACCGCCAGCCTGTAGCTGTGGGTGGGGCTGCTGACCGCCAGCCTGTAGCTGTGGGTGGGGCTGCTGACCGCCAGCCTGTAGCTGTGGGTGGGGCTGCTGACCGCCAGCCTGCAGCTGTGGGTGGGGCTGCTGACCGCCAGCCTGTAGCTGTGGGTGGGGCTGCTGACCGCCAGCCTGTAGCTGTGGGTGGGGCTGCTGACCGCCAGCCTGTAGCTGTGGGTGGGGCTGCTGACCGCCAGCCTGTAGCTGTGGGTGGGGCTGCTGACCGCCAGCCTGTAGCTGTGGGTGGGGCTGACCGCCAGCCTGTAGCTGTGGGTGGGGCTGACCGCCAGCCTGTAGCTGTGGGTGCTGCTGACCGCCAGCCTGTAGCTGTGGGTGGGGCTGACCGCCAGCCTGTAGCTGTGGGTGGGGCTGCTGACCGCCAGCCTGTAGCTGTGGGTGGTGCTGACCGCCAGCCTGTAGCTGTGGGTGGGGCTGACCGCCAGCCTGTAGCTGTGGGTGGGGCTGACCGCCAGCCTGTAGCTGTGGGTGGGGCTGCTGACCGCCAGCCTGTAGCTGTGGGTGGGGCTGCTGACCGCCAGCCTGTAGCTGTGGGTGGGGCTGCTGACCGCCAGCCTGTAGCTGTGGGTGGGGCTGCTGACCGCCAGCCTGTAGCTGTGGGTGGGGCTGCTGACCGCCAGCCTGTAGCTGTGGGTGGGGCTGACCGCCAGCCTGTAGCTGTGGGTGGGGCTGCTGACCGCCAGCCTGTAGCTGTGGGTGGGGCTGCTGACCGCCAGCCTGTAGCTGTGGGTGGGGCTGCTGACCGCCAGCCTGTAGCTGTGGGTGGGGCTGACCGCCAGCCTGTAGCTGTGGGTGGGGCTGCTGACCGCCAGCCTGTAGCTGTGGGTGGGGCTGACCGCCAGCCTGTAGCTGTGGGTGGGGCTGCTGACCGCCAGCCGAGCGGGATTCTCCGGCGGGCGATAAGGGAAGCAAATGAAATGGTGACGGTTCTCTTCCTCATATGAAGTTGTAGCTGGTCGGATACCCTGAAGACTGCCACTCTCTGGCACGGCTCCACCCTCACCACCTTGGACATCTCCCTGTAGAAGGCTGTTACAGAACCCGACAATTCTGGGGCAGACCCGGATCATGTGGGCGTGGTTGGCCAGGCCTCCCTGGCACCGTTCACATTTGTTACCCGCCTCCGGGAGGAACCTGCTCAGGCTTCATTCGGAGTGCTCTGTGCACCACTTTAACCTGCATCAGGCTTGGCCTCGCCCTGGAGGAGGTGGAGTAGGCCCGGTTCAGGGCTTCACTCCAGAGTCCCCACCCTACTTCCATCCCTAACTCTTCCTCCCATTTCTCCCTTGTTCCATCCAGTGGGGGGAATGTGTCCTTTCTACAAGTCGTCCGTATACGTCCCCGGAGTTCCCCTTTTCCATACTGTCCGCATCCAGTAGCCCCTCCAACATTGTCTCTGGGGGGCTCGGGTGCTCCGTCGTCTCCGTGTGGAGGAAGTTTTTGACTTGTAAATGTTGGAGTTCCTGTCGTTCGGTAGTTCCAGTCTCTCCGACAGCTCTTCTACGATCGCAAGTCTGTCCCCCGTGTAGTAGTCCCTGACCGCTAGTGCCCCCCCCCCCCCCCCCCCCCCCCCCCCCCCCACCACCGTCCTGTCTCCACCTCTTAAAGGTGGTGTCCAGCATGGCTGGTGAAAGCCTGTGGGTGTTGCAGATGGGGGCCATGGTGGACACCTCGGTTAAACTGAATTGCTGAGTCATCTGGTTCCAGGTTCTTAGTGTTGTTACTACCAATGAGCTGGTTGAGTGTTTTGTTGGTGGGGGTGGGAGCGATGTCGCAGCGAAGGCTCGGAGGAAGAGTCCTCCATCCTCACCTATTCCAGAGAACATAGGACAGTACAGCACAGAACAGGCCCTTCGGCCCTCAATGTTGTGCCAAGCATTGTCCGAAACCAAGATCAAGCTATCCCGCTCCCTGTCATTCTGGTGTGCTCCATGTGACTATCCAATAACCGCTTGAAAGTTCTGAAAGTGTCCGACTCCACTATCACAGCAGGCAGTCCATTCCACACCCTAACCACTCTCAGAGTAAAGAACCTACCTCGGACATCACTCTTATATCTCCCACCCTGAACCTTGTTTGGTTCCTTTACCCTACCCCTCACTCTCTCGGCCGTGGCTGCCCAGTGATAGTATAGCAAGTTTGGGAGGGTCAGACCTCCCCACCTCCCCCACCCACCGCCCCCCCAAAACACAAATAATTTTGTCTACCTTAAAGGCAGGATTCTTGGAAGTGTGGAGGAACAGAGGGATCTTGGGGTCCACGGACATAGATCCCTCAAAGTTGCCACCCAGGTTGATAGGGTTGTTAAGAAGGCGTATGGTGTGTTGGCTTTCATTAACAGGGGGATTGAGTTTAAGAGCCGCGAGGTTTTGCTGCAGCTTTATAAAACCCTGGTTAGACGACACTTGGAATATTGTGTCCAGTTCTGTCGCCTCATTATAGGAAGGATGTGGATGCTTTGGAGAGGGTGCAGAGGAGATTTACCAGGATGCTGCCTGGACTGGAGGGCATGTCTTATGAAGAAAGGTTGAGGGAGCTAGGGCTTTTCTCACGGAGCGAAGAAGGAAGAGAGGTGACTTGATAGAGGTGTACAAGGTGATGAGAGGCATGGATAGAGTGGATAGCTAGAGACTTTTCCCCAGGGTGGAAATGGCTGTCACAAGGGGACAGAATTTTAAGGTGATTGGAGGAAGGTATTGGGGAGATGTCAGAGGTCGGTTCTTTACACAGAGAGTGGTGGGTGTGTGGAATACACTTCCAGCAGAGGTGGTGGAGTCTGAGTCATTAGGGACATTTAAGCCAAAGTGGGCCAAACGCAGAGGTCCCTGAGGCAGAAGCCTCGAGCTGGGGAACCACCGCGGACGGTGATCGTGATACTCCACAATTTTGTGGAGAACGAGAAGGTTCTGCGATGGGCCAGCGTACCTGTGACTGCGAGGGCAATAAGGTCCGAATTTATCAGGACGTCAAAGCAGAGTTGGCAAAATGACGGGCAAGTTTCAACAAGGCCGAGGCAGTGCTGTACCAGCGACAGATCAGGTTCGGGTGGTCTACCCGGCGGAATTATGGGTGATGCCCGGAGACTGGGAGTATTATTTCGAGACCCCAGAAGCGGCCGAAGACTTCATAGAATCATAGAATTTACAGTGCAGAAGGAGGCCATTTGGCCCATCGAGTCTGCACCGGCTCTTGGAAAGAGCACCCTACCCAAGGTCAACACCTCCACCCTATCCCCATAACCCAGTAACCCCACCTAACCTCTTTTGGACACTCAAGGCAATTTATCATGGCCAATCCACCTAACCTGCACATCTTTCGGGACTTGTGGGAGGAAACCGGAGCATCCGGAGGAAACCCACACGGGGAGAACGTGCAAAATCAACACAGACAGTGACCCAAGCAGGGAATCGAACCTGGGACCCTGGAGCTGTGATGCAACAGTGCTAACCGCTGTGCTACCGTGCCGCCCTTGCTTCACTAAGGAGCATAAACTGGGGGAGAACTGAGCGGACGAAGCTTGGGAACCGGGGGACTGGCACGTTGTAATGGTTGGGAGCATGTTTGAAGTAGAGGGAGTAAAGGGGAAATGGGACCTCCTCTTGTGCAAGGATGAGCCTGATACAGTTTAAGGTGGTGCACAGGGTGCATATGACTCGGGCGAGAATGAGTGGGTTCTTTCAGGGGGTAGCAGATGAGTGTGAGAGGTGTGGGCGGGGGCCAGCGAATCGCGTGCACATGTTTCATGTTTTCTCAACCGCACAGGTTCAGTTTGGTCGCTTGAGGGTTACAAGGTAGCAAGGAATGAGCTCAAAAAAAGGGCTTAGGAGAGCTCGGAGGGGGCATGAGAAGTCCTTGGCGGGTCGGATCAAGGAAAACCCCAAGGCTTTTTACTCTTATGTGAGAAATAAAAGAATGACCAGGGTGAGGTTAGGCTGGTCAAGGACAGTAGTGGGAACTTGTTCATGGAGTCAGAAGGAATAGGAGAGGCGTTGAAGGAATACTTTTCTTCAGTGTTCACCAAGGAGAGGGACCATGTTTTTGAGGATGAGAGTGTGATACAGGCGGGTAGGCTGGAGGAGGTAGATGTTCTGAGGGAAGATGTATTAGCAATTTTGAAAATCCTGAGGGTCGACAAGTCCTCTGGCCCAGATGGGATATATCCTCGGATTCTTTGGGAGGCAAGGGATGAGATTGTAGAGCCTTTGGCTTTGATCTTTGGGTCCTCACTGTCCAAGGGGATAGTGCCAGAGGACTGGAGAGTGGCGAATGTTGTTCCTCTGTTCAAGAAAGGGAATAGGAATGACCCTGGTAATTATAGGCCAGTTAGTCTTACTTCAGTGGTCGGTAAGTTAATGCAAAGGTCCTGAAGGATAGGATTTATAACCATTTGGAAAGATGCAGCTTAATCTGGGATAGTGAACACGGATTTGTGAAGGGTAAGTCTTGCCTCACAAATTTGATTGAATTCTTTGAGAAGGTAACTAAGTGTGTAGATGAAGGTCGAGCAGTTGATGTCGTATACATGGATTTTAGTAAGGCGTTCGATAAGGTTCCCCATGGTCGGCTCATGAAGAAAGTAAGGAGGTGTGGGATAGAGGGAAACTTGGCCAATTGGATAAGTAACTGGCTATCACATAGAAGACAGAGGGTGGTGGTGGATGGAAAATTTTCAGCCTGGAGACCAGTTACCAGCGGTGAACCACAGGGATCAGTGCTGGGTCCAGTTCCCAGCGGGGTACCACAGGGATCAGTGCTGGGTCCAGTTCCCAGCGGGGTACCACAGGGATCAGTGCTGGGCCCAGTTACCAGCGGTGAACCACAGGGATCAGTGCTGGGCCCAGTTACCAGCGGGGTACCACAGGGATCAGTGCTGGGTCCAGTTACCAGCGGGGTACCACAGGGATCAGTGCTGGGTCCAGTTACCAGCGGGGTACCACAGGGATCAGTGCTGGGCCCAGTTACCAGCGGGGTACCACAGGGATCAGTGCTGGGTCCAGGTACCAGCGGGGTACCACAGGGATCAGTGCTGGGCCCAGTTACCAGCGGGGTACCACAGGGATCAGTGCTGGGTCCAGTTACCAGCGGTGTACCACAGGGATCAGTGCTGGGCCCAGTTCCCAGCGGTGTACCACAGGGATCAGTGCTGGGCCCAGTTCCCAGCGGTGTACCACAGGGATCAGTGCTGGGTCCAGTTACCAGCGGTGTACCACAGGGATCAGTGCTGGGTCCAGGTACCAGCGGTGTACCACAGGGATCAGTGCTGGGTCCAGTTACCAGCGATGTACCACAGGGATCAGTGCTGGGTCCAGGTACCAGCGGGGTACCACAGGGATCAGTGCTGGGCCCAGTTCCCAGCGGGGTACCACAGGGATCAGTGCTGGGCCCAGTTCCCAGCGGGGTACCACAGGGATCAGTGCTGGGTCCGGGTACCAGCGGTGTCCCACAGGGATCAGTGCTGGGTCCAGGTACCAGCGGGGTACCACAGGGATCAGTGCTGGGTCCAGTTCCCAGCGGGGTACCACAGGGATCAGTGCTGGGCCCAGTTCCCAGCGGTGTCCCACAGGGATCAGTGCTGGGTCCAGTTCCCAGCGGTGTACCACAGGGATCAGTGCTGGGCCCAGTTACCAGCGGGGTATCACAGGGATCAGTGCTGGGTCCAGTTACCAGCGGGGTACCACAGGGATCAGTGCTGGGCCCAGTTACCAGCCGCGTACCACAGGGATCAGTGCTGGGCCCAGTTACCAGCGGGGTACCACAGGGATCAGTGCTGGGTCCAGTTACCAGCGGGGTACCACAGGGATCAGTGCTGGGTCCAGTTACCAGCGGGGTACCACAGGGATCAGTGCTGGGCCCAGTTACCAGCCGCGTACCACAGGTACCAGCGGTGTACCACAGGGATCAGTGCTGGGTCCAGTTACCAGCGGGGTCCCACAGGGATCAGTGCTGGGTTCAGGTACCAGCGGGGTACCACAGGGATCAGTGCTGGGCCCAGTTACCAGCGGTGTACCACAGGGATCAGTGCTGGGTACCAGCGGTGTACCACAGGGATCAGTGCTGGAGACCAGTTACCAGCGGTGTACCACAGGGATCAGTGCTGGAGACCAGTTACCAGCGGTGTACCACAGGGATCAGTGCTGGGTCCAGTTACCAGCGGGGTCCCACAGGGATCAGTGCTGGGTCCAGGTACCAGCGGGGTACCACAGGGATCAGTGCTGGGCCCAGTTACCAGCGGTGTACCACAGGGATCAGTGCTGGGTACCAGCGGTGTACCACAGGGATCAGTGCTGGAGACCAGTTACCAGCGGTGTACCACAGGGATCAGTGCTGGGTACCAGCGGTGTACCACAGGGATCAGTGCTGGGCCCAGTTCCCAGCGGGGTACCACAGGGATCAGTGCTGGGTTCAGTTACCAGCGGGGTACCACAGGGATCAGTGCTGGGTCCAGTTACCAGCGGGGTACCACAGGGATCAGTGCTGGGTCCAGTTCCCAGCGGGGTACCACAGGGATCAGTGCTGGGTTCAGTTACCAGCGGGGTACCACAGGGATCAGTGCTGGGTCCAGTTACCAGCGGGGTACCACAGGGATCAGTGCTGGGCCCAGTTACCAGCGGTGTACCACAGGGATCAGTGCTGGGCCCAGTTCCCAGCGGTGTACCACAGGGATCAGTGCTGGGCCCAGTTCCCAGCGGGGTACCACAGGGATCAGTGCTGGGCCCAGTTCCCAGCGGTGTACCACAGGGATCAGTGCTGGGCCCAGGTACCAGCGGGGTACCACAGGGATCAGTGCTGGGTACCAGCGGTGTACCACAGGGATCAGTGCTGGGTCCAGTTACCAGCGGTGTACCACAGGGATCAGTGCTGGGTCCAGTTACCAGCGGGGTACCACAGGGATCAGTGCTGGGTCCAGTTACCAGCGGGGTCCCACAGGGATCAGTGCTGGGTCCAGTTCCCAGCGGGGTACCACAGGGATCAGTGCTGGGTCCAGTTACCAGCGGGGTACCACAGGGATCAGTGCTGGAGACCAGTTACCAGCGGGGTACCACAGGGATCAGTGCTGGGTCCAGTTACCAGCGGGGTACCACAGGGATCAGTGCTGGGTCCAGTTACCAGCGGGGTACCACAGGGATCAGTGCTGTGCCCAGTTCCCAGCGGTGTACCACAGGGATCAGTGCTGGGCCCAGTTACCAGCGGTGTACCACAGGGATCAGTGCTGGGCCCAGTTACCAGCGGGGTACCACAGGGATCAGTGCTGGGTCCAGTTACCAGCGGGGTACCACAGGGATCAGTGCTGGGTCCAGTTACCAGCGGTGTACCACAGGGATCAGTGCTGGGCCCAGTTACCAGCGGTGTACCACAGTGATCAGTGCTGGGTCCAGTTACCAGCGGGGTACCACAGGGATCAGTGCTGGGCCCAGTTCCCAGCGGTGTACCACAGGGATCAGTGCTGGGCCCAGTTACCAGCGGTGTACCACAGTGATCAGTGCTGGGCCCAGTTACCAGCGGGGTACCACAGGGATCAGTGCTGGGTCCAGTTACCAGCGGGGTACCACAGGGATCAGTGCTGGGTCCAGCTACCAGCGGGGTACCACAGGGATCAGTGCTGGGTCCAGGTACCAGCGGTGTACCACAGGGATCAGTGCTGGGCCCAGTTACCAGCGGGGTACCACAGGGATCAGTGCTGGGTCCAGTTACCAGCGGGGTACCACAGGGATCAGTGCTGGGTCCAGCTACCAGCGGGGTACCACAGGGATCAGTGCTGGGTCCAGGTACCAGCGGGGTACCACAGGGATCAGTGCTGGGTCCAGTTACCAGCGGTGTACCACAGGGATCAGTGCTGGGTCCAGTTACCAGCGGGGTACCACAGGGATCAGTGCTGGGTCCAGTTCCCAGCGGTGTACCACAGGGATCAGTGCTGGGTCCAGTTACCAGCGGGGTACCACAGGGATCCGTGCTGGGCCCAGTTACCAGCGGTGTACCACAGGGATCAGTGCTGGGCCCAGTTCCCAGCGGGGTACCACAGGGATCAGCGCTGGGTCCAGTTACCAGCGGGGTACCACAGGGATCAGCGCTGGGTCCAGTTACCAGCGGGGTACCACAGGGATCAGTGCTGGGTTCAGTTCCCAGCGGGGTACCACAGGGATCAGTGCTGGGTTCAGTTCCCAGCGGGGTACCACAGGGATCAGTGCTGGGTCCAGTTACCAGCGGTGTACCACAGGGATCAGTGCTGGATCCTCTGCTATTTGTGATTTTTATCAATGACTTGGAGGAGGGGGCTGAAGGGTGGGTCAGTAAATTTGCTGATGACACCAAGATTGGTGGAGTAGTGGATGAGGTGGGGGGCTGTTGTAGGCTGCAAAGAGACATTGATAGAATGCAGAGCTGGGCCGAAAAATGGCAGATGGAGTTTAACCCTGATAAGTCCGAGGTGATTCATTTTGGTTGGAAAAATTTGAATACGGATTACAGGGTCAATGGCAGGGTTCTGAGGAATGTGGAGGAACAGAGAGATCTTGGGGTTCATGCCCACAGATCTCTGAAGGTTGCCACTCAAGTGGCTAGAGCTGTGAAGAAGGCCTATCGTGTGTTAGTGTTAATTAACAGGGGGCTTGAGTTTAAGAGCCGTGGGGTTATGCTGCAACTGTACATGACCCTGGTGAGACCACATTTGGAGTATTGTGAGCAGTTCTGGTCACCTCACTATAGGAAGGATGTGGAAGCATTGGAAAGGGTGCAAAGGAGATTTACCAGGATGCTGCCTGGTTTGCAGGATAGATCTTATGAGGAAAGGTTGAGGGAGCTAGGGCGGAGCGGAGGAGGATGAGAGGCGACTTAATAGAGGTTTATAAGATGATGAGGGGGATAGATCGAGTAGACGTTCAGAGACTATTTCCTCGGGTGGATGTAGCTGTTACAAGGGGGCATAACTATAAGGTTCAGGGTGGGAGATATAGGAGGGATGTCTGAGGTGAAATGAAAATCGCTTATTGTCACGAGTAGGCTTCAATGAAGTTACTGTGAAAAGCCTCTAGTCGCCACATTCCGGTGCCTGTCCGGGGAGGCTGGTACGGGAAGGTTCTTTACTCAGAGAGTGGTTAGGGTGTGGAATGGACTGCCTGCTGTGATAGTGGAGTCGGACACTTTAGGAACTTTCAGGCGGTTATTGGATAGGCACATGGAGCACACCAGAATGACAGGGAGTGGGATAGCTTGATCTTGGTTTCGGACAATGCTCGGCACAACATAGAGGGCCGAAGGGCCTGTTCTGTGCTATACTGTTCTATGTTCTATGTTTTGGGGTTGTGAAAAATTGGGAAGATTCTGGGCGGGAGTGTTCGTGGCCTTAGCCAGGATAGTGGAGGAGGAGGTGGACCCGGACCCTTTGGTGACGATATTTGGGGTTTCAGAGAAGCCGGAGCTCATGGAGAGGAGGAAGGCCGATGTCTTGGCCTTTGCCTCTCTGACTGCACGGCGATGGATTTTGCTGGAGTGGCGGTCGGCATCGCCACCGGGGGTAGCAGCTTGGTTGGGTGACTTGTACGGCTTCCTGCAGTTGGAGAAGATAAAGTACGAGTTAAGGGGGGTTTGAGAAAAGGTGGGGGATGTTTGTGACCGTGTTTGAGGAGCGGGGGAGTGGGGTGAAAAAGGGGGAAAATCTGTACAGGCTGTATAGTTGATTGTTGGGACGTCTGTGACCCAAGGTGGCTATTTGCTGTCACCTGCTTTGATACATATTTGTCAGAAAATACATTTTTTATAAAATCATTATTTTCAAAAGTTGATGCCACCTCTCTCATGCTCCCTGTGATTGGGTGGCACACTGGTGATTTACACAACTTTATCTCCAGGCTAGACTTTAAATAATCCTGGTATGAAGTTTGACCCTTGATCTGATTGTATCTCTTTCGGTGAGCCATATATTAGTAAAGGGTTTGGTTAATTTCCAGCCCAACCTTGGCTGTGATGTTTATTAACACTGTGACTTCAGGACATTGCGTGGATATAACCATAATAGTTAACAAGTATTGATCTCCACTTTGCATTCTGAAATGCAGTCAGCTGGGCCCCTTGTAAAAGGTCCTTCGAAAGCTGGAATAAGGATCAAGTTGCTGGCTTTATTTCAGCTTGCGTTTTCCCTAATACTTAACAAGTGTAATCATAATAATAATCGCTTATTGTCACGAGTAGGCTTCAATGAAGTTACTGTGAAAAGCCCCTAGTCACCATATTCCAGCAGCTGTTCAGGGAGGCTGGTACGGGAATTGAACCCGCGCTGCTGACCTTGTTCTGCATTACAAGCCAGCTGTTCAGCCCACTGTGCTAAACCAGGCCCCATGTGACATGTTCGACAAAATTTAACGCCATCTAAATATAGTCCCGGCCAGTAGAACGGTTTCTGTATATTCACTTGCATCTTCTTTACTCTTAGATGTCTCCCCAATGGAATTTCATGAGCAATCCTTTGAATTTCTTTCCTATTCTCAGGACGTAACGCAATTTGATGTATTTCTGCCTATTTGTCATTTACACTAATATTCTCATTGATATGTGATCCTTTACAAAACAACAGTCAGAATACACCGAGCCACCAATTCTGAGTAAGCCAGTTGATAGATTTGTTTTAATTTGGATTTCTGCAAATCTCTTTGAGCTAAACATATCTGTTTCTTTCCCTTCATCTTTTCCATCTTCATTCAGCTTACTAAAGACCTTATGTCGACTTTCTCATTCTGTGCTCTTAACTCTTCCTCTTTTCTCATCTTATGTGCCTTTGATCTCTGGTTTAGCTCACTGGGCTAAATCGCTGGCTTTTAAAGCAGACCAAGGCAGGCCAGCAGCACGGTTCGATTCCCGTACCAGCCTCCCCGGACAGGCGCCGGAATGTGGCGACTAGGGGCTTTTCACAGTAACTTCATTGAAGCCAACTTGTGACAATAAGCGATTTTCATTTCATTTCAGGATGGCTTGTTTGCAATTGTCCTGTTGCTGGATTGTACACTGGCTGATCAACCATCACTTTAACTGTGATCCAGCTCTATCATTCCTGAGAATTATTTGAATCCTGCAATGGACAATGTTTCTACTGCTCCTGCAATCGCTTCCCGTGTCTTCAAGATACTCCTTAAGTATATTTTCACCAGAGCAATATTTTTCTGTAAATACTGCTGACAAGAACCTCTTCCTTCAATATCCCGACTGGACAACAAATATCCTTCTTCCACACTGTTACACATCATGTCCACACTGTTACACATCATGTCCACACTGTTACACATCATGTCCACATGTTACACATCATGTCCACCACACTGTTACACATCATGTCCACACTGTTACACATCATGTCCACATGTTACACATCATGTCCACACTGTTACACATCATGTCCACACTGTTACACATCATGTCCACACTGTTACACATCATGTCCGCATGTTACACATCATGTCCACACTGTTACACATCATGTCCACACTGTTACACATCATGTCCACACTGTTACACATCATGTCCACACTGTTACACATCATGTCCACACTGTTACACATCATGTCCACACTGTTACCCATCATGTCCACACTGTTACACATCATGTCCACACTGTTACACATCATGTCCACACTGTTACACATCATGTCCACCACACTGTTACACATCATGTCCACACTGTTACACATCATGTCCACACTGTTACACATCATGTCCACATGTTACACATCATGTCCACATGTTACACATCATGTCCACCACACTGTTACACATCATGTCCACATGTTACACATCATGTCCACACTATTACACATCATGTCCACACTGTTACACATCATGTCCACATGTTACACATCATGTCCACACTGTTACACATCATGTCCACACTGTTACACATCATGTCCACATGTTACACATCATGTCCACACTGTTACACATCATGTCCACATGTTACACATCATGTCCACATGTTACACATCATGTCCACACTGTTACACATCATGTCCACATGTTACACATCATGTCCACATGTTACACATCATGTCCACACTGTTACACATCATGTCCACATGTTACACATCATGTCCACACTGTTACACATCATGTCCACATGTTACACATCATGTCCACATGTTACACATCATGTCCACACTGTTACACATCATGTCCACATGTTACACATCATGTCCACACTGTTACACATCATGTCCACACTGTTACACATCATGTCCACATGTTACACATCATGTCTACATGTTACACATCATGTCCACACTGTTACACATCATATCCACATGTTACACATCATGTCCACACTGTTACCCATCATGTCCACACTGTTACACATCATGTCTACATGTTACACATCATGTCCACACTGTTACACATCATGTCCACATGTTACACATCATGTCCACACTGTTACACATCATGTCCACACTGTTACACATCATGTCCACACTGTTACACATCATGTCCACACTGTTACACATCATGTCCACACTGTTACACATCATGTCCACCACACTGTTACACATCATGTCCACACTGTTACACATCATGTCCACACTG
Organism: Scyliorhinus canicula; assembly: GCF_902713615.1. Classification (NCBI taxonomy): domain Eukaryota; kingdom Metazoa; phylum Chordata; class Chondrichthyes; order Carcharhiniformes; family Scyliorhinidae; genus Scyliorhinus; species Scyliorhinus canicula. The sequence continues at coordinate 3,201,989 of NC_052151.1, read as the reverse complement.
TTACACATCATGTCCACATGTTACACATCATGTCCACACTGTTACACATCATGTCCACACTGTTACACATCATGTCCACACTGTTACACATCATGTCTACATGTTACACATCATGTCCACACTGTTACACATCATGTCCACATGTTACACATCATGTCCACACTGTTACACATCATGTCCACACTGTTACACATCATGTCCACACTGTTACACATCATGTCCACATGTTACACATCATGTCCACACTGTTACACATCATGTCCACACTGTTACACATCATGTCCACACTGTTACACATCATGTCCACCACACTGTTACACATCATGTCCACACTGTTACACATCATGTCCACATGTTACACATCATGTCCACACTGTTACACATCATGTCCACACTGTTACACATCATGTCCACATGTTACACATCATGTCCACATGTTACACATCATGTCCACATGTTACACATCATGTCCACACTGTTACACATCATGTCCACACTGTTACACATCATGTCCACATGTTACACATCATGTCCACACTGTTACACATCATGTCCACACTGTTACACATCATGTCCACACTGTTACACATCATGTCCACACTGTTACACATCATGTCCACACTGTTACACATCATGTCCACACTGTTACACATCATGTCCACATGTTACACATCATGTCCACATGTTACACATCATGTCCACACTGTTACACATCATGTCCACACTGTTACACATCATGTCCACACTGTTACACATCATGTCCACATGTTACACATCATGTCCACATGTTACACATCATGTCCACATGTTACACATCATGTCCACACTGTTACACATCATGTCCACACTGTTACACATCATGTCCACACTGTTACACATCATGTCCACATGTTACACATCATGTCCACCACACTGTTACACATCATATCCACACTGTTACACATCATGTCCACATGTTACACATCATGTCCACACTGTTACACATCATGTCCACATGTTACACATCATGTCCACATGTTACACATCATGTCCACACTGTTACACATCATGTCCACACTGTTACACATCATGTCCACATGTTACACATCATGTTCACACTGTTACACATCATGTCCACACTGTTACACATCATGTCCACACTGTTACACATCATGTCCACACTGTTACACATCATGTCCACACTGTTACACATCATGTCACACTGTTACACATCATGTCCACACTGTTACACATCATGTCCACACTGTTACACATCATGTCCACACTGTTACACATCATGTCCACACTGTTACACATCATGTCCACACTGTTACACATCATGTCCACACTGTTACACATCATGTCCACATGTTACACATCATGTCCACACTGTTACACATCATGTCCACACTGTTACACATCATGTCCACACTGTTACACATCATGTCCACACTGTTACACATCATGTCCACACTGTTACACATCATGTCCACACTGTTACACATCATGTCCACACTGTTACACATCATGTCCACACTGTTACACATCATGTCCACACTGTTACACATCATGTCCACACTGTTACACATCATGTCCACACTGTTACACATCATGTTCACACTGTTACACATCATGTCCACACTGTTACACATCATGTCCACACTGTTACACATCATGTCCACACTGTTACACATCATGTCCACACTGTTACACATCATGTCCACACTGTTACACATCATGTCCACATGTTACACATCATGTCCACACTGTACACATCATGTCCACACTGTTACACATCATGTCCACATGTTACACATCATGTCCACACTGTTACACATCATGTCCACACTGTTACACATCATGTCCACACTGTTACACATCATGTCCACACTGTTACACATCATGTCCACATGTTACACATCATGTCCACACTGTTACACATCATGTCCACACTGTTACACATCATGTCCACACTGTTACACATCATGTCCACACTGTTACACATCATGTCCACACTGTTACACATCATGTCCACACTGTTACACATCATGTCCACACTGTTACACATCATGTCCACACTGTTACACATCATGTCCACACTGTTACACATCATGTCCACACTGTTACACATCATGTCCACACTGTTACACATCATGTCCACACTGTTACACATCATGTCCACACTGTTACACATCATGTCCACACTGTTACACATCATGTCCACACTGTTACACATCATGTCCACACTGTTACACATCATGTCCACACTGTTACACATCATGTCCACACTGTTACACATCATGTCCACACTGTTACACATCATGTCCACACTGTTACACATCATGTCCACACTGTTACACATCATGTCCACACTGTTACACATCATGTCCACACTGTTACACATCATGTCCACACTGTTACACATCATGTCCACACTGTTACACATCATGTCCACACTGTTACACATCATGTCCACACTGTTACACATCATGTCCACACTGTTACACATCATGTCCACACTGTTACACATCATGTCCACACTGTTACACATCATGTCCACACTGTTACACATCATGTCCACACTGTTACACATCATGTCCACACTGTTACACATCATGTCCACACTGTTACACATCATGTCCACACTGTTACACATCATGTCCACACTGTTACACATCATGTCCACACTGTTACACATCATGTCCACACTGTTACACATCATGTCCACACTGTTACACATCATGTCCACACTGTTACACATCATGTCCACACTGTTACACATCATGTCCACACTGTTACACATCATGTCCACACTGTTACACATCATGTCCACACTGTTACACATCATGTCCACACTGTTACACATCATGTCCACACTGTTACACATCATGTCCACACTGTTACACATCATGTCCACACTGTTACACATCATGTCCACACTGTTACACATCATGTCCACATGTTACACATCATGTCCACATGTTACACATCATGTCCACATGTTACACATCATGTCCACACTGTTACACATCATGTCCACATGTTACACATCATGTCCACATGTTACACATCATGTCCACATGTTACACATCATGTCCACACTGTTACACATCATGTCCACACTGTTACACATCATGTCCACACTGTTACACATCATGTCCACACTGTTACACATCATGTCCACACTGTTACACATCATGTCACACTGTTACACATCATGTCCACACTGTTACACATCATGTCCACACTGTTACACATCATGTCCACACTGTTACACATCATGTCCACACTGTTACACATCATGTCCACACTGTTACACATCATGTCCACACTGTTACACATCATGTCCACACTGTTACACATCATGTCCCACACTGTTACACATCATGTCCACATGTTACACATCATGTCCACATGTTACACATCATGTCCACACTGTTACACATCATGTCCACACTGTTACACATCATGTCCACACTGTTACACATCATGTCCCACACTGTTACACATCATGTCCACATGTTACACATCATGTCCACACTGTTACACATCATGTCCACACTGTTACACATCATGTCCACACTGTTACACATCATGTCCACACTGTTACACATCATGTCCACACTGTTACACATCATGTCCACACTGTTACACATCATGTCCACACTGTTACACATCATGTCCACACTGTTACACATCATGTCCACACTGTTACACATCATGTCCACCACTGTTACACATCATGTCCACACTGTTACACATCATGTCCACACTGTTACACATCATGTCCACATGTTACACATCATGTCCACACTGTTACACATCATGTCCACACTGTTACACATCATGTCCACACTGTTACACATCATGTCCACACTGTTACACATCATGTCCACACTGTTACACATCATGTCCACACTGTTACACATCATGTCCACACTGTTACACATCATGTCCACACTGTTACACATCATGTCCACATGTTACACATCATGTCCACACTGTTACACATCATGTCCACATGTTACACATCATGTCCACACTGTTACACATCATGTCCACACTGTTACACATCATGTCCACATGTTACACATCATGTCCACACTGTTACACATCATGTCCACACTGTTACACATCATGTCCACATGTTACACATCATGTCCACATGTTACACATCATGTCCACACTGTTACACATCATGTCCACACTGTTACACATCATGTCCACACTGTTACACATCATGTCCACACTGTTACACATCATGTCCACACTGTTACACATCATGTCCACACTGTTACACATCATGTCCACACTGTTACACATCATGTCCACACTGTTACACATCATGTCCACATGTTACACATCATGTCCACACTGTTACACATCATGTCCACACTGTTACACATCATGTCCACACTGTTACACATCATGTCCACACTGTTACACATCATGTCCACACTGTTACACATCATGTCCACACTGTTACACATCATGTCCACATGTTACACATCATGTCCACACTGTTACACATCATGTCCACATGTTACACATCATGTCCCACACTGTTACACATCATGTCCACATGTTACACATCATGTCCACACTGTTACACATCATGTCCACACTGTTACACATCATGTCCACACTGTTACACATCATGTCCCACATGTTACACATCATGTCCACACTGTTACACATCATGTCCACACTGTTACACATCATGTCCACACTGTTACACATCATGTCCACACTGTTACACATCATGTCCACACTGTTACACATCATGTCCACACTGTTACACATCATGTCCACACTGTTACACATCATGTCCACACTGTTACACATCATGTCCACACTGTTACACATCATGTCCACACTGTTACACATCATGTCCACACTGTTACACATCATGTTCCACACTGTTACACATCATGTCCACATGTTACACATCATGTCCACACTGTTACACATCATGTCCACATGTTACACATCATGTCCACACTGTTACACATCATGTCCACACTGTTACACATCATGTCCACACTGTTACACATCATGTCCACATGTTACACATCATGTCCACATGTTACACATCATGTCCACACTGTTACACATCATGTCCACACTGTTACACATCATGTCCACACTGTTACACATCATGTCCACACTGTTACACATCATGTCCACACTGTTACACATCATGTCCACATGTACACATCATGTCCACACTGTTACACATCATGTCCACATGTTACACATCATGTCCACACTGTTACACATCATGTCCACATGTTACACATCATGTCCACACTGTTACACATCATGTCCACACTGTTACACATCATGTCCACACTGTTACACATCATGTCCACATGTTACACATCATGTCCACACTGTTACACATCATGTCCACACTGTTACACATCATGTCCACATGTTACACATCATGTCCACACTGTTACACATCATGTCCACACTGTTACACATCATGTCCACATGTTACACATCATGTCCACACTGTTACACATCATGTCCACATGTTACACATCATGTCCACACTGTTACACATCATGTCCACACTGTTACACATCATGTCCACACTGTTACACATCATGTCCACACGGTTACACATCATGTCCACATGTTACACATCATGTCCACACTGTTACACATCATGTCCACATGTTACACATCATGTCCACATGTTACACATCATGTCCACACTGTTACACATCATGTCCACATGTTACACATCATGTCCACACTGTTACACATCATGTCCACACTGTTACACATCATGTCCACATGTTACACATCATGTCCACACTGTTACACATCATGTCCACACTGTTACACATCATGTCCACACTGTTACACATCATGTCCACACTGTTACACATCATGTCCACACTGTTACACATCATGTCCACACTGTTACACATCATGTCCACACTGTTACACAACATGTCCACACTGTTACACATCATGTCCACACTGTTACACATCATGTCCACACTGTTACACATCATGTCCACACTGTTACACATCATGTCCACACTGTTACACATCATGTCCACACTGTTACACATCATGTCCACATGTTACACATCATGTCCACATGTTACACATCATGTCCACACTGTTACACATCATGTCCACACTGTTACACATCATGTCCACATGTTTACACATCATGTCCACACTGTTACACATCATGTCCACACTGTTACACATCATGTCCACATGTTACACCTCATGTCACATGTTACACATCATGTCCACACGTTACACATCATGTCCACACTGTTACACATCAATGTCCACAGGGACTGTTACACATCATGTCCCACTGTTACACATCATGTCCACACTGTTACACATCATGTCACACTGTTACACATCATGCCACCACTGTTACACATCATGTCCACACTGTTACACATCACATGTCCACACTGTTACACATCATGTCACATGTCACATGCACTGTTCCAACAGTTACATCCTGTCCACACTGTTACACATCATGTCCACACTGTTACACATCATGTCCACACTGTTACACATCATGTCCCCCTGTTACCCAATCTTGTCCACACTGTTACACATCATGTCCACACTGTTACACATCATGTCCCACACTGTTACACATCATGTCCACGTACACATAATCCACAGTTACACATCATGTCCACATGTTACACATCATGTCCACACTGTTACACATCATGTCCACACTGTTACACATCATGTCCACACTGTTACACATCATGTCCACACTGTTACACATCATGTCCACACTGTTACACATCATGTCCACATGTTACACATCATGTCCACACTGTTACACATCATGTCCACACTGTTACACATCATGTCCACACTGTTACACATCATGTCCACACTGTTACACATCATGTCCACACTGTTACACATCATGTCCACACTGTTACACATCATGTCCACACTGTTACACATCATGTCCACATGTTACACATCATGTCCACACTGTTACACATCATGTCCACACTGTTACACATCATGTCCACACTGTTACACATCATGTCCACACTGTTACACATCATGTCCACACTGTTACACATCATGTCCACACTGTTACACATCATGTCCACACTGTTACACATCATGTCCACATGTTACACATCATGTCCACACTGTTACACATCATGTCCACACTGTTACACATCATGTCCACATGTTACACATCATGTCCACACTGTTACACATCATGTCCACACTGTTACACATCATGTCCACACTGTTACACATCATGTCCACACTGTTACACATCATGTCCACACTGTTACACATCATGTCCACACTGTTACACATCATGTCCACACTGTTACACATCATGTCCACATGTTACACATCATGTCCACACTGTTACACATCATGTCCACATGTTACACATCATGTCCACACTGTTACACATCATGTCCACACTGTTACACATCATGTCCACACTGTTACACATCATGTCCACACTGTTACACATCATGTCCACACTGTTACACATCATGTCCACACTGTTACACATCAGTCCACACTGTTACACATCATGTCCACATGTTACACATCATGTCCACACTGTTACACATCATGTCCACACTGTTACACATCATGTCCACACTGTTACACATCATGTCCACACTGTTACACATCATGTCCACACTGTTACACATCATGTCCACACTGTTACACATCATGTCCACACTGTTACACATCATGTCCACACTGTTACACATCATGTCCACACTGTTACACATCATGTCCACACTGTTACACATCATGTCCACACTGTTACACATCATGTCCACATGTTACACATCATGTCCACACTGTTACACATCATGTCCACACTGTTACACATCATGTCCACACTGTTACACATCATGTCCACACTGTTACACATCATGTCCACACTGTTACACATCATGTCCACACTGTTACACATCATGTCCACACTGTTACACATCATGTCCACATGTTACACATCATGTCCACACTGTTACACATCATGTCCACACTGTTACACATCATGTCCACACTGTTACACATCATGTTCACACTGTTACACATCATGTCCACACTGTTACACATCATGTCCACACTGTTACACATCATGTCCACACTGTTACACATCATGTCCACATGTTACACATCATGTCCACACTGTTACACATCATGTCCACACTGTTACACATCATGTCCACACTGTTACACATCATGTCCACACTGTTACACATCATGTCCACACTGTTACACATCATGTCCACACTGTTACACATCATGTCCACACTGTTACACATCATGTTCCACAATGTTACACATCATGTCCCCACTGTTACACATCATGTCCCAACACTGTGTACACTCATGTCCACACTGTTACACATCATGTTACCCCCACACTGTTACACATATGTCCACCACTGTTACACATCAGGTCCACATGTTACACATCTGTCACAATGTTACACATCATGTCCACAGTTACACATCATGTCCACACTGTTACACTCATGTTCCCACATGTTACACATCATGTCACAACGTTACCATCATGTCCACATGTTACACATCAGTCCACACACTGTTACCATCATGTCCCTCAGTTACACTACATGTCCACACTGTTACACATCATGTCCCACATGTACACATCATGTCCCACTGTTACACATCATGTCCACACTGTTAACATAATGTCCACACTGTTACACATCATGTCCCACTGTTAACACATCATGTCCACACTGTTAACACTCATGTCCACATGTTACACATCATGTCCCACACTGTTACA
>NC_052151.1:3165912-3192680 GCF_902713615.1 Scyliorhinus canicula | reverse complement strand
CACAGCCCCACTCCGGCCGACCTTCGGCCCCACTCCGGCCGACCTTCACAGCCCCACTCCGGCCGACCTTCGGGACCCACTCCGGCCGACCTTCACAGCCCCACTCCGGCCGACCTTCGGGACCCACTCCGGCCGACCTTCGGCCCCACTCCGGCCGACCTTCGGGACCCACTCCGGCCGACCTTCGGGACCCACTCCGGCCGACCTTCACAGCCCCACTCCGGCCGACCTTCGGGACCCACTCCGGCCGACCTTCAGGACCCACTCCGGCCGACCTTCGGGACCCACTCCGGCCGACCTTCGGCCCCACTCCGGCCGACCTTCGGGACCCACTCCGGCCGACCTTCGGGACCCACTCCGGCCGACCTTCACAGCCCCACTCCGGCCGACCTTCGGGACCCACTCCGGCCGACCTTCGGGACCCACTCCGGCCGACCTTCGGGACCCACTCCGGCCGACCTTCGGGACCCACTCCGGCCGACCTTCGGGACCCACTCCGGCCGACCTTCACAGCCCCACTCCGGCCGACCTTCACAGCCCCACTCCGGCCGACCTTCACAGCCCCACTCCGGCCGACCTTCGGGACCCACTCCGGCCGACCTTCACAGCCCCACTCCGGCCGACCTTCGGGACCCACTCCGGCCGACCTTCGGACCCACTCCGGCCGACCTTCGGGACCCACTCCGGCCGACCTTCACGGCCCCACTCCGGCCGACCTTCACAGCCCCACTCCGGCCGACCTTCGGGACCCACTCCGGCCGACCTTCACAGCCCCACTCCGGCCGACCTTCACAGCCCCACTCCGGCCGACCTTCGGGACCCACTCCGGCCGACCTTCACAGCCCCACTCCGGCAACCTCACAGCCCCCTCCGGCCGACCTTCAGCCCCACTCCGGCCGACCTTCGGGACCCACTCCGGCCGACCTTCACAGCCCCACTCCGGCCGACCTTCGGGACCCACTCCGGCCGACCTTCGGGACCCACTCCGGCCGACCTTCACAGCCCCACTCCGGCCGACCTTCGGGACCACTCCGGCCGACCTTCACAGCCCCACTCCGGCCGACCTTCACAGCCCCACTCCGGCCGACCTTCGGGACCCCACCGGCCGACCTTCACAGCCCCACTCCGGCCGACCTTCACAGCCCACTCCGGCCGACCTTCGGGCCCCACTCCGGCGACTTCGGGACCCACTCCGGCCGACCCCCCCACTCCCCGACCTTCACAGCCCCACTCCGGCCGACCTTCGGAACCACTCCGGCCGACCTTCACAAAGCCCCACTCCGGCCGATCTTCACAGCCCCACTCCGGCCGACCTTCAACAGCCCCTCCGCCGACCTTCGGGACCCACTCCGGTCCGACCTTCCCAGCCCACTCCGGACCTGCGGACCCACTCCGGCCGACCTTCGGGACCCACTCCGGCCGACCTTCACAGCCCCACTCCGGCCGACCTTCACAGCCCCACTCCGGCCGACCTTCGGACCCACTCCGGCCGACCTTCGGGACCCACTCCGGCCGACCTTCACAGCCCCACTCCGGCCGACCTTCACAGCCCCACTCCGGCCGACCTTCACAGCCCCACTCCGGCCGACCTTCACAGCCCACTCCGGCCGACCTTCACAGCCCCACTCCGGCCGACCTTCGGGACCCACTCCGGCCGACCTTCGGGACCCACTCCGGCCGACCTTCACAGCCCCACTCCGGCCGACCTTCACAGCCCCACTCCGGCCGACCTTCACAGCCCCACTCCGGCCGACCTTCGGGACCCACTCCGGCCGACCTTCACAGCCCCACTCCGGCCGACCTTCGGAGCCCCACTCCGGCCGACCTTCACAGCCCCACTCCGGCCGACCTTCGGGACCCACTCCGGCCGACCTTCGGACCCACTCCGGCCGATCTTCGGGAACCACTCCGGCCAACCTTCGGTACCCACTCCGGCCGACCTTCACAGCCCCACTCCAGCCGACCTTCACAGCCCACTCCGGCCGACCTTTTGAACCCGTCCTGTTGTCATTGTTCTGCATTACAAGCCAGCTGTTTAGCCCACTGTGCTAATCCAGTCCTAACCAGGTAGTGACGCAGGCTGAAGGGCAGATGGAGTTAATGCGAGGTTACTCACCTTGATCAGAAGGATAGAAACGCAGAATATTATTTCAAAGGGGAATTAGAATGGGGTTCGAATACGTAAGTGGTTGTTTTTGATGGGTGCAGATTCGAAGGGCCGAAGGGCCTTTTCTGTGCTGTGGGGCTCTGTGACTCTGATGCTCTGAGAGAAGCGTATGGCTTTATGGCTTTGTTGCCAGGGGGTGAAATTTAAAAGTGGAGAAGTCTTGTTCCATGTCGGAGACACTGCATCAAGTAAGGCCCCCGGTTTTGAGCTCCTTAATTAAGGAAGGATATTATTGCATTGCAAGCAGTTCAGTGAAGGGTCAGTGACCCCTGAGACGACGGGACTTGGCTCTGGTTTCAGAGCTTCTCAGGAACTCTCATCCTCAGAGAGCGGTGGGGGGGGCAGTGAATATGTTCGAGACTGAGTTCCACGAGTTTTTGAAGCTTTGGGGACTCGAGGGTTAAGGGCTGGGAGTGGGCAGGAGAGAGGGTCAGAACTGAGGTCAGACACGATCTTACAGAATGGTGGGAGATGGCTGGTCTTCACACCCAGTCCAGTTTCTTATCTCCTTGTCATGTTTGATTGGTAACTCTGGAAGCAGTTCCAAATCTTAATCGTGGCTTATCCAGCAGACTGTGTTTCTGATAGGAAGCAGCAACGCCCATTTCACACTTTGATGCAGATCTAAGTGGGCACATCCATTCCTTCAGTCCGCACATGGGGTTCAGTCTCGGGTAATCATATCCCGAGTGCTCACGTGATGGATGACATGATGATGCAGATACATAAGAGTTTCAGGTGCACAGGGCTTATTCCCAGGAATGGAGCGGAGCACAGATATCTCTGCTGAGCTAGTCACTAAACTAGTCCTCGTTGTAACTCCTTGTCTGTGATTCAGGAACCTAACACGGCACGGTGGCTCAGTGGTTAGCAGTGCTGCCTCAGCGCCAGCGATCCGGGTTCAATTCCGGCCTCGGGGGTCACTGTCTGTGCTGCGTTTGCACTTCCCCCCCCACCCCCCGTGTCTGCGTGGGTTTCCTCCGGGAGCTCCGGATTCCTCCACAGGTTAAGTGGCTTGGTCATGATCAATGTGCAGGGTTACGGGATAGAGCAGGGGAGTGGGGCTGGGTGGGGTGCTCTTTCAGACACGATGGGCCGAATGGCCTTCTTCTGCACGGTATGAATTCTATGATTTACAATTTACACTTGCTTTCTGCTATTTTCCACCAATGACCACTCAGATTAGAATCTACTGTGTTTTTTATAGCTTCCAACATTCATCCTGAGGCACCCCACGTCTGCTAATGTCCTATTCCAGACAGACAGATGGGATTGAACCAAAGCCATGCTTTAAATACTTTACCTATATTTACAGAATTAAACATTAGAAGCATAAAGGGAAAGGAAGGGGATGGATCTTGGGAACCTCCTTGATTAGTACCTTCTCAGGCTAACGCGGAAGGAGGCATCTCTGGATGTGGTGCTGGGGAATGACGGGAGACGAAAATGAAATGAAAATCGCTTATTGTCACGAGTCGACTTCAATGAAGTTACTGTGAAAAGCCCCTAGTCGCCACATTCCGGCGCCTGTCCGGGGAGGCTGGTACGGGAATCGAACCGTGCTGCTGGCCTGCCTTGGTCTGCTTTAAAAGTCAGCGATTTAGCCGAGTGAGCTAAACCAGACGAGTGGGCCAAGGGACTGTGGGAACACTTGGGTAAGAGTGATCATAATTTTTTTTTTAAACATTTTATTGAGGCATTTATGATTTTATAATAGTAATTACAAATGTAAACATAACTGAGTAAATAACACCCCCCTCCCAACCCCCCAACCAACAACCATACTTAGCCAATATGGCTCACACACACAATTCCCCAGTCCCTCCTCCTCCACTCGCTGGCCTCGCCTCAACTAAACTATCTCCCCCTACCAGCCTCATTCCGTTAACCCCCCCCTTATTGTATCTGCTAACAGTTCAGTTTTCCCCAAAGAAGCTGATAAACGGCTGCCACCTCTGGACGAACCCTAACTCTCAGGGCGAACTTGATTTTCTCAAGCTTGAGAAACCCGGCCATGTCACGAACCCAAACCTCCGATTTCAGGGGCTCCGAGTCCCTCCACGCCAATAAGATCCGTCTCCGGGCTACCACGGAGGCAAAGGCCAAAACGCCAGCCTCTCTCACCCCCCTGGACTCCCGGGTCTTCCGACTCTCCAAGATTGATCATATTATCACAACGCTTGAACCAGGAATGGAGAAGAGAAAGGAACAATCTACAGGAAAGGGTTAACTTCAATGTGATGAGAGGTAGTCGAGCCAGAAGGAAATGAAATCAGAGACAGACAGGATAAAATGTAGCAGGAACAGGGGATCTTTCAGGGCCCAGCTTGGTGCATTCCAATGGATTGAAAGGTGGGAGATAGAGAAAATAATTCAACTGAAATAAAGAGTGAGTGATGCCCGGCAGGTGAACTCTTCAAGCCAGACCCGAGAGAAATGCAATATGTTAAGAGAGGGACTGTTGCAACTGGCAAGAGAGAATTGCGGATAGAATGCCGATGGACGTGAAGGGGAATCAGAAAATCTTCCACCAGCAAATGAGTAATGAGTCGGTAGTCCAGGGGTGGGGATGGGATTTTCCTGCAGAGTGGACCCAGCACGGACCCGGGAAAGACAAGTGCATCCCGCGGGATCCCAAATCGTGCTTCACGCTGGGCGCAATATCTCGCACAAGTCACAGTGACTCGCGGGGCCTGGTGATGAGTCGGATCTCAATGGGCGTGTTCCAGATAATTATATTTAAATGAGGTATTGAGCTCAATTAAATATCCGGAAGGCGTGTACGCCCTGTGCCTGGGAAGCCAATGGGTGGGCCACAAGTGCGTACCTTTACCCCTGCTTCCACAATCACAGACCAGGTGTGATGGCACCTCAGGGGGGAGGGGAGGCTTGCAGGCTGTTAGACACCCCTGGGTGGTTGGGGACAGGGCAGGGTAGTACCCTGGCACCTCCGAGCACCTCTGGCACCCCTTGGCACCTTGGGGGGGGGCGGTGCTTCTGCCAGGGCCGGGGGGGAGTAGCGGGGGTGGCCAGGAGGTGAGCTGTGGGGTCAGACGGGCACGGAACACCATTGCTGCAGCCGGCAAGGCAGAGATACAGCCGTGCACGCCGCTGACTGCCTACAGTGAACCTGGTGCCACGGGACATGTAGGTGTACCCACCCCCCCACCCCCCCCCCCCCCCCCCCCCCGGGCCAGGGAAGCCCCCTGGGTGCCCTCAGACCCCAACCGAACCATCAGCTCTATGAGCGCGCTCCTGTGTAACCAGTGCCATCTTCTTGGCTGGGATGTGTGTGTGTGGGGGGAGTGTAATGTGTGTGTGGGGCTGGGATGAGTGTGTGTGGGGAGTGTAATGTGTGTGTGGGGCTGGGATGAGTGTGTGTGGGGAGTGTAATGTGTGTGTGCGGCTGGGATGAGTGTGTGTGTGGGGAGTGTAATGTGTATGTGAGGCTGGGATGAGTGTGTGTGGGGAGTGTAATGTGTGTGTGCGGCTGGGATGAGTGTGTGTGGGGAGTGTAATGTGTGTGTGTGCCTGGGATGAGGTGTGTGTGGGGAGTGTAATGTGTGTGCGAGGCTGGGATGAGTGTGTGTGGGGAGTGTAATGCGTGTGTGTGGCTGGGATGAGTGTGTGTGGGGAGTGTAATGTGTGTGTGTGGCTGGGATGAGTGTGTGTGGGGAGTGTAATGTGTGTGTGCGGCTGGGATGAGTGTGTGTGGGGGAGTGTAATGTGTGTGTGTGGCTGGGATGAGTGTGTGTAGGGAGTGTAATGTGTGTGTGAGGCTGGGATGAGTGTGTGTGGGGAGTGTAATGTGTGTGTGAGGCTGGGATGAGTGTGTGTGGGGAGTGTAATGTGTGTGTGAGGCTGGGATGAGTGTGTGTGGGGAGTGTAATGTGTGTGTGGCTGGGATGAGTGTGTGTGGGGAGTGTAATGTGTGTGTGGCTGGGATGAGTGTGTGTGGGGAGTGTAATGTGTGTGTGCGGCTGGGATGAGTGTGTGTGGGGAGTGTAATGTGTGTGTGGGGAGTGTAATGTGTGTGTGGGGCTGGGATGAGTGTGTGTGGGGAGTGTAATGTGTATGTGCGGCTGGGATGAGTGTGTGTGGGGAGTGTAATGTGTGTGGCTGGGATGAGCGTGTGTGGGGAGTGTAATGTGTGTGCGAGGCTGGGATGAGTGTGTGTGGGGAGTGTAATGTGTGTGTGGGGCTGGGATGAGTATGTGTGGGGAGTGTAATGTGAGTGTGCGGCTGGAATGAGTGTGTGTGGGGAGTGTAATGTGTGTGTGCGGCTGGGATGAGTGTGTGTGGGGAGTGTAATGTGTGTGTGCGGCTGGGATGAGTGTGTGTGGGGTGTGTAATGTGTGTGTGCGGCTGGGATGAGTGTGTGTGGGGAGTGTAATGTGTGTGTGGGGCTGGGATGAGTGTGTGCGGGGAGTGTAATGTGTGTGTGTGGCTGGGATGAGTGTGTGTAGGGAGTGTAATGTGTGTGTGCGGCTGGGATGAGTGTGTGTGGGGAGTGTAATGTGTGTGTGCGGCTGGGATGGGTGTGTGTGGGGAGTGTAATGTGTGTGTGGGTCTGGGATGAGTGTGTGTGGGGAGTGTAAAGTGTGTGTGAGGCTGGGATGAGTGTGTGTGGGGAGTGTAATGTGTATGTGGGGCTGGGATGAGTGTGTGTGGGGAGTGTAATGTGTGTGTGCGGCTGGGATGAGTGTGTGTGGGGAGTGTAATGTGTGTGTGAGGCTGGGATGAGTGTGGTTCAGGGTATTGAATTTGATCCACCATGATCATAGTGTAAGGCAGCACAGACTCAAAGAGCTGAATGGCCTCCTCCTGCTTCTATTTTCTCTGAGGAATTTAAGCGAGAAGTTAAAGTTGGAAAAGCTGGGAGTGTTCCTGGAGTAAAGGATGGAAGGTTTGATCGAGGTGGGCAAGGTTAGGACAGGTTCAGATGAGGTCGATGATGAAAAGCTGATCCTATTGGCTAATCTTCCATTAGCAGTTGAGTTGACACTGTACGCAGAACAATACTTTTTACTATACCGCGGTACACGTGACGATAAATCAATCCCAAATCTAACCAGCTGTGCAGCCAGCACTCAATAATCACCTACAACCGTGCAGCACTCCCTCAGTACTGACCCTCTGACAGTGCAGCACTCCCTCAGTACTGACCCTCTGACAGTGCGGCACTCCCTCAGTACTGACCCTCTGACAGTGCAGCACTCCCTCAGTACTGACCCTCTGACAGTGCAGCACTCCCTCAGTACTGACCCTCTGACAGTGCGGCACTCCCTCAGTACTGACCCTCTGACAATGCTGCACTCCCTCAGTACTGACCCTCTGACAGTGCAGCACTCCCTCAGTACTGACCCTCTGACAGTGCAGCACTCCCTCAGTACTGACCCTCTGACAGTGCAGCACTCCCTCAGTACTGACCCTCTGACAGTGCAGCACTCCCTCAGTACTGACCCTCTGACAGTGCCGCACTCCCTCAGTACTGACCCTCTGACAGTGCGGCACTCCCTCAGTACTGACCCTCTGACAATGCAGCACTCCCTGAGTACTGACCCTCTGACAGTGCAGCACTCCCTCAGTACTGATCCTCTGACAGTGCAGCACTCCCTCAGTACTGACCCTCTGGCAGTGCAGCACTCCCTCAGTACTGACCCTCTGACAGTGCAGCACTCCCTCAGTACTGACCCTCTGACAGTGCCGCACTCCCTCAGTACTGACCCTCTGACTGCGCGGTACTCCCTCAGTACTGACCCTCTGACAGTGCAGCACTCCCTCAGTACTGACCCTCTGACAGTGCAGCACTCCCTCAGTACTGACCGTCTGACAGTGCGGCACTCCCTCAGTACTGACCAACTGACAGTGCATCACTCCCTCAGTACTGACCCTCTGACAGTACGGCTCTCCCTCAGTACTGACCCTCTGACAGTGCGGCACTCCCTCAGTATTGACCCTCTGACAGTGCAGCACTCCCTCAGTACTGACCCTCTGACAGTGCGGCACTCCCTCAGTACCGACCCTCTGACAGTGCAGCACTCCCTCAGTACTGACCCTCTGACAGTGCAGCACTCCCTCAGTACTGACCATCTGACAGTGCAGCACTCCCTCAGTACTGACCCTCTGACAGTGCAGCATTCCCTCAGTACTGACCCTCTGACAGTGCGGCTCTACCTCCGTACTGACCCTCTGACAGTGCGGCACTCCCTCAGTACTGACCCTCTGACAGTGCGGCACTCCCTCAGTACTGACCCTCTGACAGTGCGGCTCTACCTCCGTACTGACCCTCTGACAGTGCGGCACTCCCTCAGTACTGACCCTCTGACAGTGCAGCACTCCCTCAGTACTGACCCTCTGACAGTGCGGCACTCCCTCAGTACTGACCCTCTGACAGTTCAACATTCCCTCAGTACTGACCCTCTGACAGTGTGGTGCTTCCTCAGTACTGACCCTGTGACAGTGCAGCACTCCCTCAGTACTGACCCTCTGACAGTGCGGCACTCCCTCAGTACTAACCGTCTGACAGTGCGGCACTCCCTCAGTATTGACCCTCTGACAGTGCAGCGCTCCCTCAGTACTGACCCTCTGACAGTGCGGCACTCCCTCAGTACTGACCCTCTGACAATGCGGCACTCCCACAGTACTGACCCTCTGACAGTGCGTCACTCCCTCAGTACTGACACGCTGACAGCGCAGCACTCCCTCAGTACTGACCCTCTGACAGTGCGGCGCTCCCTCAGTACTGACCCTCTGACAGTGCAGCCGTCCCTCGGTACTGACCCTCTGACAGTGCAGCTCCCTCAGTACTGACCCTCTGACAGTGCGACGCTCCCTCTGACAGTGCGGCACTCCCTCAGCACTGACCCTCTGACAGTGCAGCACTCTCTCAGTACTGACCCTCTGACAGTGCAGTACTCCCTCAGTACTGACCCTCTGACAGTGCAGCACTCCCTCAGTTCTGACCCTCTGACAGTGCAGCACTCCCTCATTACTGCCCACTGACTGTGCGGCACTCGCTCAGTACTGACCCTCTGACAGTGCAGCACTCCCTCAGTACTGACCCTCTGACAGTGCAGCACTCCCTCAGTACTGACCCTCTGATAGTGCAGCACTCCCTCAGTACTGACCCTCTGACAGTGCAGCACTCCCTCAGTACTGACCCTCTGACAGTGCCGCACTCCCTCAGTACTGACCCTCTGACTGCGCGGTACTCCCTCAGTACTGACCCTCTGACAGTGCAGCACTCCCTCAGTACTGACCCTCTGACAGTGCAGCACTCCCTCAGTACTGACCCTCTGACAGTGCAGCACTCCCTCAGTACTGACCGTCTGACAGTGCGGCACTCCCTCAGTACTGACCAACTGACAGTGCAGCACTCCCTCAGTACTGACCCTCTGACAGTACGGCTCTCCCTCAGTACTGACCCTCTGACAGTGCGGCACTCCCTCAGTATTGGCCCTCTGACAGTGCAGCACTCCCTCAGTACTGACCCTCTGACAGTGCGGCACTCCCTCAGTACCGACCCTCTGACAGTGCAGCACTCCCTCAGTACTGACCCTCTGACAGTGCAGCACTCCCTCAGTACTGACCATCTGACAGTGCAGCACTCCCTCAGTACTGACCCTCTGACAGTGCAGCATTCCCTCAGTACTGACCCTCTGACAGTGCAGCACTCCCTCAGTACTGACCCTCTGACAGTGCAGCACTCCCTCAGTACTGACCATCTGACAGTGCAGTACTCCCTCAGTACTGACCCTCTGACAGTGCAGCATTCCCTCAGTACTGACCCTCTGACAGTGCGGCTCTACCTCCGTACTGACCCTCTGACAGTGCGGCACTCCCTCAGTACTGACCCTCTGACAGTGCGGCACTCCCTCAGTACTGACCCTCTGACAGTGCGGCTCTACCTCCGTACTGACCCTCTGACAGTGCGGCACTCCCTCAGTACTGACCCTCTGACAGTGCAGCACTCCCTCAGTAATGACCCTCTGACAGTGCGGCACTCCCTCAGTACTGACCCTCTGACAGTTCAACATTCCCTCAGTACTGACCCTCTGACAGTGTGGTGCTTCCTCAGTACTGACCCTGTGACAGTGCAGCACTCCCTCAGTACTGACCCTCTGACAGTGCGGCACTCCCTCAGTACTAACCGTCTGACAGTGCGGCACTCCCTCAGTATTGACCCTCTGACAGTGCAGCGCTCCCTCAGTACTGACCCTCTGACAGTGCGGCACTCCCTCAGTACTGACCCTCTGACAATGCGGCACTCCCACAGTACTGACCCTCTGACAGTGCGTCACTCCCTCAGTACTGACACGCTGACAGCGCAGCACTCCCTCAGTACTGACCCTCTGACAGTGCGGCGCTCCCTCAGTACTGACCCTCTGACAGTGCAGCCGTCCCTCGGTACTGACCCTCTGACAGTGCAGCTCCCTCAGTACTGACCCTCTGACAGTGCGACGCTCCCTCTGACAGTGCGGCACTCCCTCAGCACTGACCCTCTGACAGTGCAGCACTCTCTCAGTACTGACCCTCTGACAGTGCAGTACTCCCTCAGTACTGACCCTCTGACAGTGCAGCACTCCCTCAGTTCTGACCCTCTGACAGTGCAGCACTCCCTCAGTACTGACCCACTGACTGTGCGGCACTCCCTCAGTACTGACCCTCTGACAGTGCAGCACTCCCTCAGTACTGACCCTCTGACAGTGCAGCACTCCCTCAGTACTGACCCTCTGACAGTGCGGCACTCCCTCAGTACTGACCCTCTGACAGTGCGGCACTCCCTCATTACTGACCCTCTGACAGTGCAGCACTCCCTCAGTACTGACTCTCTGACAGTGCGGCACTCCCTCAGTACTGACCCTCTGACAGAGCAGCACTCCCTCAGTACTGACTCTCTGACAGTGCGGCGCTCCCTCAGTACTGACCCTCTGACAGTGCGGCATCCCTCAGTACTGACCCTCTGACAGTGCGACATCCCTCAGTACTGACCCTCTCTACTGATTGAAACAAAGCTGGTGGGTAGGGCGAGTTAAGTGTTTGCATCACTCCCGGAGGAGGTATCTGAGACGTATGAGGAGGTGAAAAAAATCATTTTAGGTGCAAACGGACTAGTGTCTGAAGCTTACAGACATAGGTATAGAGATTTTAGGAAAGAGTTTGGTCAAACATACATGCAGTTTGAAAGCCTCAAACAGAGTAATTTTGATAGGTGGATAAGGGCTTTGAAAATAGACCAAACGTATGAAGCTCTCGGAGAAATTATACTTTTGGAGGAGTTTAAAAATTCAATTCCTGATGTAGTGAGAACTCATGTGGAAGAGCAGAGGGTTAAAACTGCGAGATTAGCAGCAGAAATGGCAGATGATTCTGAATTAGTTCATAAATCAAAGCTTGGTTTCCGACATCAGTTTCAGCCGGTGAGGGATAGAAACTGGGGACATGAGAAATACTCAAGTGGTAAAGGTAAAGGTGATCTGATGGGAGACAATATGGAGAGGGTACCTCAGATTAAAAAGGAAATCCAGGAGAGTGGAAAAGAAATGAAAAGTTTCAAATGTTTTCACTGCAATAAACTCGGCCATGTAAAGTCACAGTGTGGTGGTTGAAGAAAAGCACTGGGAAGGCTGATGTGGTAAAACAGGATAAGACAGAGTGGTAAAGGAAAGCCCAATGCAAGTGAAGGAGGTGCAAACGATTATACAGCCTGATCAAGAAGTAATTGTTAAGAAGGTGCCAGATGTCTTTAAAGAATTTACTTGTGTGGGTAAAGTTTACTCATGTGTATCAGGAGGAGCAGGTAAATAAGTCACGATTTTAAGAGATACGGGAGCTGGTCAATCTTTAATGGTAAGAGATGAGGAGTTCAGTAGTTTGGGAAGAATGTTGCCAGAAAAGGTGGTGATATGTGGAATTCAGGGTGAGAGGAGTAGTGTTCCATTATATAAGGTAAGGTTGGAAAGTCCAGTGAAGAGTGGTGAAGTGGTAATAGGAGTAATAGAGAAACTATCTTGTCCAGGAATACAGTTTATCTTGGATAATGATATAGCGAGATCGCAGGTGGGAGTGATGCCTACTGTGGTTGATAAGCCAGTGAAAAATCAGACAACTGAAGTGTTGAAGGACGAATATCCTGGGATTTTTTCGGATTGTGTAGTATCAAGGTCGCAAAGTCACAGTGTAGTAATCCACGGGAGGCAGGAGTTCCGTCACCACACCAATATTTATTTACAATATCGATATTACAGGAGCAGCTACAAACAGTGCTGCTAGCAGTCCAGTCAACTTGAGACTGGCTCAAAAAGCCTACACAGGTGCTTATATGGGCCCCCTCCATGAGCTATCATTGAGGGAGCTCATACTCCAATTGGCCAACCAATAAAGCCAATTGGAGTTCATTACACCCCTCCCCCCCCCAAGGTCCGAGGAATTCCTGCCAGCTGGCATTCCTCTGAGCTTCTTCCTGCTCCTCATGTCTGGGTCTGTCACCTCTGTGTCGTCCGCCGGGTCGTTCTCCGAAGTGGGTGGGGTATACCTTATAGGTGCCCGTCTTTTCCTTGACGACCTCCTTGGAAGTTGTTCTTCCTCCTCTTCGGGGAGAGGTGTCGCGGCGGCCTCGTCGAACGTGTCCATCTCCGACTCTGACGTCTGGATGACGGGGTCTGGAGAAATTGCTCGGGGTGGGGTGTGGGTATCCTTTCTGTCTGTGCTATCCCAGCTTGAGGCGGTCCTGCTTCGCCTGCCTCCAGGTGTGTTTCCGCTGCCCTTATTTGGTTTAGGTGTTTCTTCAGTACCTTACCTCCTATTGAAACCTCATAGGATATGGGCCCTGTTTGGGACTCTACCGTGCCTTTGACCCACGTTGGTACATTCCCATAATTCTTGACCCAAACCGGTGCCCCCACCTGGAAATGTCTCTGCTGCCGACTATTATTATGCTCCCTGCGTTGGGCCTCCTGTTGTTTCTCCACTTTCCCCGCTAGATTTGGGAAAAGGAGACTCAGCCTCATTCGCAGCCGCCTTCCCATTAAGAGTTCAGCTGGCGGTATGCCCGTTGTGGAATGCAGTGTGGTCCTGTAATCAAACAGCCAGCGCAAGAGCTTTGTGTCTATTGACGCTGCCGGCTGCTTCTTGAGTCCCGCTTTAAGTGTCTGGACCGCTCTCTCTGCCAGGCCGTTGGTCGCTGGATAGTAAGGGGCCGTTTTGATGTGACGGACTCCGTTTTCCTTCAGGAATTTTCCAAATTCCCCACTTGTGAATGCCGTTCCGTTGTCCGACACCAATACCTCCGGAAGTCCATGTGTTGCAAACGAGGCCCTGAGCTTTTCAATTGTCGATGCTGTGCTTGCCGTGTTTACCCGGTGGACGTCCAACCATTTGGAGTGGACGTCCACTATCACCAAAAACATTGAGCCCATGAAAGGGCCGGCGTGGTCAATATGCAGGCGGGTCCACGGTCTGCCTGGCCATCCCCACGGGTACAATGGCGCCGCTGGTGGCACTCTTCGCCCCTGTTGGCACTCCTGGCACTGACGTACCAAGGCTGCTATGTCTGTGTCCAAACCTGGCCACCAAACATAGCTTCGAGCTAGCATCTTCATTTTAGACACCCCTGGGTGTCCGTGATGTAACTCAGTTAAGATTGTCTGACGGCCCTGAGCTGGGATGATTACCCGGGCTCCCCATAATAGGATACCGTCTTCTACGGTTATTTGGTCCCCTCTTCTCCAGTATGGGTGCATCTGGGGCTCCACTGGTCTTTCCAGTTCCCCTGTTAGCAGTAAATGCTTCACCTTGGCTAAAACTGGGTCTTTTTGCGTCCACAACCGAATATGTTGTGCGTCTACTGGTAGGGTGTCCAAAAAATTTAGAGTCATTACTGTCTCCTCTACTTTTGGTATTTGCGGCAGAGTGTCCGGGAGGGGAAGTCTGCTCAAAGCATCTGCATTTGCTACTCACGTTCCCGGTCTGTGCTCCAGAACGTATCTATACGCCGCTAGTAGCAACGCCCAGCGTTGGATTCTAGCTGATACAATCGGGGGTATTGACTTGTCTTCTTTTAATAACCCTAATAACGGCTTATGGTCCGTCACTATGGTGAATTTCCGCCCGTACAGATACTGGTGAAATTTTTTTACTGTGAATATCACCGCCAGTCCTTCCTTCTCGATTTGGGTGTACTTCCTCTCAGCCATCGGCAAGGTCCTCGAAGCATAGGCTATTGGCCGTTCTTCCCCATTCCTTCCTCTATGGGCTACGACAGCTCCTACCCAGTAGGGGGATGCATCACAAGTGACCACCAACTCCTTCCTTGGGTCATAATGCTCTAGGACATTTTCGGGTGACAGCTGTTCCTTAATGTCCCTAAATGCGCGATTTTGGCGGGTGGACCATTTCCATTCTTGCCCCTTTTTTAGTAGCTGGTGGAGGGGATCTAGGATGGACGCCCGATTTTCAATAAATTTTCCATAATAGGTTACCAACCCTAGAAATGATCGTAACTCCTGGACCGTGTTGGGAGCTGGGGCTTCTTTTATTGCCCTTACTCTGTCTTCTAATGGGTGTAAGCCTGACTCGTCTACTTTAGGGGCTGGTTTAGCTCATGGAGCTAAATCGCTGGCTTTTAAAGCAGATTCCCGTACCAGCCTCCCCGGACAGGCGCCGGAATGTGGCGACTAGGGGCTTTTCACAGTAACTTCATTGAAGCCTACTCGTGACAATAAGCGATTTTCATTTCATTCATTATATCCCAGGTACGTGACTTGTGGGGCCAGAAAAACACATTTTTCCCTTTTTAGCCGTCGCCTGCCTTTGCGAAACGCCTGAGCACTTCCTTCAGGTTCCTTAAGTGTTCCCTGTTTGTCCTACCCGTGATTAAGACATCGTCCCTATAAATCGTCACCTGCGTTGTCCCTGCAGAATATTTTCAATCGTACGCTGGAATATAGCGCAGGCTGATGACACTCCAAAAGGTAGCCTAGTATAATGAAAAAGACCCTTCAGGGTGTTGATCGTAGCGAACTTCTGGGAGCCCTTGTCCAGTTTTAACTGCAGGTAGGCGTGGCTCATGTCTAGTTTCGTGAACAAAAGCCCACCTGCCAATTTGGCATATAGATCGTCTATTTTCGGGATTGGGTATTTGTCCAGCAGTGCATATTTGTTTACTGTCTGTTTAAAATCTCCACAGAGACGTATCGAGCCGTCTGGCTTCAAAATTGGTACCACCGGCGCTGCCCATTCCGAGAACTGTACTGGTCTGATAATGCCGTCGCGCCGTAACCTTTCTATTTCATCATCTACTTTCTTCCTTAATGCAAAAGGTACCGGCCTGGCCTTACAACATTTCGGTAGGGCTTCTGGGTCCACGTGCAAAGTTGCTTTGGCGCCTATGATTTCCCCCAAACCTTCCTGGAAGATCTCCGGGTATTTTTGGAGTACTCCACTCAACTGTCCGCTTCCACTCTGGAAAATTTTCATCCAATCTAATTTTAGGTTTTCAGCCAGTTCCGTCCAATTAAGCTCGGTCCGGAGCCCTCTACTATCGTCAACGGTAATCTGAGCAATTGTTTCTCATATTCCACGGGTACATGAGTCGTGCCTAGAACTTCCAGGGGTTTCCCCGTGTAGGTTTTAAGTTTCGTCGATGTTTTTGTTAGGGTTGGTGGCTGGAGTCCATCTTTGATTTTTCTAAATGCTGCCGCTCCCATTACTGATACGGCCGCACCCGTGTCTATTTCCATTATTATCGGCCGCCCGTTCACCCGTGGGGTAATCCTAATGGGTTCTGCTTTCTTCGTTGCAATATTATATAATTGTTCCCCTTCGGAGGAGGATGGGGCGTCTAGGTTGTGTACTTTCCCTGCGTCCCCACCTGCTATTCCTCTTTTGCCACCTCCTTCTAGGGTTTCTGTCACTGTTACCCCACTCTGCCTGGTGCCAGAAACAGTTGGGGGAGCCTCAGCCGGTACTTCCCTCTGTCTCCAGTTAGTCCTGGCAGACTTGGGGGCAGTTCTGGGATTTTCCTTTTTCCCTCTATTCCTCAGGTTTTTCCTGAGAGCGGCTATCTGGTAGCAGGACCCGTTGTGGTAGTCCCTCTCACAGGTATCTACTTCCATTGGCGTGCCCTGTAGTTCCTGCGCCCCACTTGCTGCCTTTTCTAGGGACAGTGCGAGCTGTAACGCCTGCCTGCAGTCTAGCTCCGTTTCCGCCAACAGGCGTTTCTGTATTGTGAGGTCGTTTATACCACACACTAACCGGTCCCGAAGCATTTCATTTAGCGTTGGGCCGAACTCACATTTTTCCGCCAGCCTTCTCAGGCGGGTCAAGGAATTTGTGACTGACTCCCTGTCTTCCTGCTTCGCTGTGTAGAATCTGTACCTACGCAAAATGAGGGGTGGTTTTGGGTTGTAGTGCTCTTTCACCAATTCCGTTACTTCTTGGAAAGTTTTCATGTCCGGCGCATCGGGATAAGTCAGACTACGTATAATGGCGAAAGCGGAGGGTCCGCACGCCGACAGCAGGATAAGCCGTCTCCTTTCGTCCGTCAGTATATCATTTGCCCGGAAGAAGTAACACATTCTCTCCACATACTGGGACCAGTCCTCGATAGCCGGGTCGAATGCCTCTAACCTCCCAAAAAACGGCATTTTTAAAATGGCAAGGCTTACCCTCCGAGTGCGGCAGCTGGTCTCCGCAAAATTCGTAGTTTACCTCGTCGCCACTGTAGTAATCCACGGGAGGCAGGAGTTCCGTCACCACACCAATATTTATTTACAATAACGATATTACAGGAGCAGCTACAAACAGTGCTGCTAGCAGTCCAGTCAACTTAAGACTGCCTCACAAAGCCTACACAGGTGATTATGTGGGCCCCCTCAATGAGCTATCATTGAGGGAGCTCATACTCCAATTGGCCAACCAATAAAGCCAATTGGAGTTCATTACACACAGGTTAAGACAAGAGGACAAATCAGACAGTGAAGATGAAGTTGAAGTTAAATTATCAGAAACGATTTTTGGTCAGATGGTTGAAAAAGAACAAGAACAGGTGGAGGATGAGGCGGATATTTTTAGTTCAGGAAAATTGGCGGAGTTACAACAGAAAGATGTAGAAATAAACCAGATGTATCAGAAAGCATACACAGAAGAGGAATCTGAGTGTATACCAGAATGTTATAACCGTAAAAATGATGTCTTGATGAGAAAATAGAGACCTGTACAGATGCAGGCGGATGAAAAGTGGGCAGAAGTTCATCATGTAGTATTGCCGGTAGGCTATAGAAAGGAGGTGTTGCGAGTTGCACATGAGGTACCAGTGGGAGGTCATTTGGGAATCAGGAAAACTCAAGCTAAAATCCAGAAACATTTTTATTGGCCTGGACTACATAAAGATGTAGTTAAATTTTGTCAATCATGTCACACATGTCAAGTGATAGGGAAACCTCAAGCGGTGATAAAACCAGCGCCCTTAATACCCATTCCAGCATTTGAAGAACCTTTTACAAGACGTAAACTAGTGTGGACGAGCAGAGAGATCTCGGTGTCCATGTCCATAGATCCCTGAAAGTTACCACCCAGGTTGAGAGGGTTGTTAAGAAGGCGTACGGTGTGTTAACTTTTATTGGTAGAGGGATTGAGTTTCGGAGCTATGAGGTCATGTTGCAGTTGTACAAAACTCTGGTGCGGCCGCATTTGGAGTATTGCGTACAGTTCTGGTCGCCTCATTATAGGAAGGATGTGGAAACATTGGAAAGGCTGCAGAGAAGATTTACCAGGATGTTGCCTGGTATGGAGGGAAGATCTTACGAGGAAAGGCTGAAGGACTTGAGGCTGTTTTCGTTAGAGAGAAGAAGGTTAAGAGGTGACTTAATTGAGGCATACAAGATGATCAGAGGATTAGATAGGGTGGACAGCGAGAGCCTTTGTCCTCGGATGGTGATGTCCAGCACGAGGGGACATAGCTTTAAATTGAGGGGAGATAGATATAGGACAGATGTCAGAGGTAGGTTCTTTACTCAGAGAGTAGTAAGGGCGTGGAATGCCCTGCCTGCAACAGTAGTGGACTCGCCAACACTAAACGCATTCAAATGGTCATTGGATAGACATATGGACGATCAGGGAATAGTGTAGATGGGCTTTGGAGGGGTTTCATAGGACGGCGCAACATCGAGGGCCGAAGGGCCTGTACTGTGCTGTAATGTTCTATGTTCTATGTTCTAGGGTCCTAATTGATTGCGTAGGACTGCTTCCTAAAATGAAAAGTGGGAATCAATATCTTTTGACGATAATGGATGTGCCTACTAGGTTTCCAGAAGCCATTCCAGTACGTAATATTACAGCTAAAAAGATTGTGGAGGAGTTACTTAAATTCTTTACTAGATATGGACTACCCACAGAAATACAATCGGATCAAGGATCGAATTTTACCTCAAGGTTATTCAGAGAAGTTATGGATAGCTTAGGAATAAAACAATTTAAATCAACTGCGTACCATCCAGAACCGCAGGGAGCGTTAGAAAGGTGGCATCAGACATTAAAGACAATGTTGAGGGCTTATTGTCAAGATTATCCAGAGGATTGGGTAAAGGAATTCCATCCGTACTGTTTGCAACTAGGGATGCACCTAATGAGTCAACCAAATTCAGTCCTTTTGAACTAATTTTTGGTCATGTGGTAAGAGGACCACTTAAATTGATTAAGGAAAAATTGGTGAGTGAGAAATCGGAAATTACACTGTTGGATTGTGTGTCAAAGTTTAGGGAACGATTAAATAGAGCAGGTGAATTGGCTCGACAACATTTAAAAGTTACACAAAATGTGATGAAACGGGTAGCGGACAAAAAATCCAAAGTTCGTAGTTTTGCCAGTGGAGATAAAGTTTTAGTGTTGTTACCAGTGGTAGGTGAGCCTTTCAAAGCAAGGTTTTGTGGACCTTATCATATTGAAAGGAAATTAAGTGAGGTGAATTATGTGGTAAGAACTCCAGATAGAAGGAAAACTCACCGAGTGTGTCATATGAATATGCTTGAAAGGTACTTTGAAAGGGAAGGAGAGCAAAAGGAGGAAATTTCAGTGGACAGCGGACTTTCGACAGGCATTTGACTGCCTGAAAGCTGTGGTAACCAATGCTCCTGTGTTGGAGAATTGCAAGGGACTCTGTGATCAAATTGAAGTAAAGTACCTGACTTTAAAGAGAAAGGCCGAGGCGTCGAGAAATGGATGGATCGTGCAGAGACTGTCAATCGAGAAGGAGTTTCAATTGGAGGAAGAAGAACAAAAAAAAAGGACTATATTTTTATACGAGATTACGTGTGTTGTTTTTTGAAATGAAAAAGTATATTTCCTGTGTGCATGTCTTAAAGGATAGCGAAAAGATGAAAAATAAAACCATCTTGAAGTTGATGGTTTATTTTATTTTCTTGGGGGGAGGTGTCATGTGAGAGTACATTTAAGAAATGGATGTTTAAGAAATGTACCTTTAAGAAATGGGTGATTATCAATGATGTCAGAGTGTGGGTGGAGCTGGGTTGTCTATCAGCTTTTTACTTTTGTTTTAGGCTGTTTGCTGCAGGGTGGGTTTTAGTTTTGTTTTCCAAGCTGGATAGCTGCAGTCACAGCCAGAAGGGGTATTAGTCTCTCTCTCTGTAATCTAAAAACTGTAAATCGATCTTTGGTGATTAAAAACTAACAACTGCTCTCAGTAGTGACTTTAACCTGATGTGCTTCAGTTAAAAGGTTTCTTTTCAGTCTTATGGGTGTTAAAAGGGGGATCTTATAGAAACATTTAAAATTATGAAGGGAATAGATAGGATAGATGCGGGCAGGTTGTTTCCACTGGCGGGTGACAGCAGAACTAGGGGGCATAGCCTCAAAATAAGGGGAAGTAGATTTAGGACTGAGTTTAGGAGGAACTTCTTCACCCAAAGGGTTGTGAATCTATGGAATTCCTTGCCCAGTGAAGCAGTTGAGGCTCCTTCATTACATGTTTTTAAGGTAAAGCTAGATAGTTTTTTGAAGAATAAAGGGATTAAGGGTTATGGTGTTCGGGCCGGAAAGTGGAGCTGAGTCCACAAAAGATCAGCCATGATCTAATTGAATGGCGGAGCAGGCTCGAGGGGCCAGATGGCCGACTCCTGCTCCTAGTTCTTATGTTCTTATGTTCTTATGTTCTTATGTTCTTATGTTCTTATGTTCTTATGTTCTTATGTTCTTATGTTCTTATGTTCTTATGTAAAAGGACAGCTTAAGGATTACTTAATGTTGTATTCTATGGGCGCTGTATTTCAATGGATGGTTGCTAAGATGTTCACTGTATGTTTTAAAAAGGTTAACTTGAGTTCATAGAATAAACATTGTTTTCCTTTAAAAAATACTTTTCCATTTCTGCTATACCACACCTGTAGAGTGGGCCGTGTGCTCCCCATACCACAATCTATTAAAAGTTGTGGGTCAGGTGAACTCCATGATAAACGATGGGATTCTCAAAAGCCTGGCCCATTACATGAGGGAGTGCTGAACTATCAGAGAGTCAGTACTGAGGAAGTGCTGAACTATCAGAGGGTCAGTACTGAGGGAGCCCCGCACTGTCAGAGGGTCAGTACTGAGGGAGTGCCACACTGTCAGAGGGTCAGTACCGAGGGAGTGCTGCACTGTCAGAGGGTCAGTACTGAGGGAGTGCTGCACTGTCAGAGGGTCAGTACTGAGGGAGTGCTGAACTATCAGAGAGTCAGTGCTGAGGGAGTGCCACACTGCCAGAGGGTCAGTACTGAGGGAGTGCTGCACTGTCAGAGGGTCAGTACTGAGGGAGTGCTGAACTATCAGAGAGTCAGTGCTGAGGGAGTGCCGCACTGTCAGAGGGTCAGTACTGAGGGAGCGCCGCACTGTCAGAGGGTCAGTACTGAGGGAGTGCTGCACTGTCAGAGAGTCAGTACTGAGGGAGTGCCGCACTGTCAGAGGGTCAGTACTGAGGGAGTGCTGCATTGTCAGAGGGTCAGTACTGAGGGAGTGCTGAACTGTCAGAGGGCCAGTACTGAGGGAGTGCCGCACTGTCAGAGGGTCAGTACTGAGGGAATACTGCACTGTCAGAGGGTCAATACTGAGGGAGTGCGGCACTGTCAGAGTGTCAGTACTGAGGGAGTGCTGCACTGTCAGAGGGTCAGTACTGAGGGAATACTGCACTGTCAGAGGGTCAATACTGAGGGAGTGCGGCACTGTCAGAGTGTCAGTACTGAGGGAGTGCTGCACTGTCAGAGGGTCAGTACTGAGGGAGTGCTGCACTGTTAGAGAGTCAGTACTGAGGGAGTGCTGCACTGTCAGAGGGTCAGTACTGAGGGAGTGCGGCACTGTCAGAGGGTCATTACTGAGGGAATACTGCACTGTCAGAGGGTCAGTACTGAGGGAGTGTTGCACTGTCAGAGGGTCAGAACTGAGGGAGTGCTGCACTGTCAGAGGGTCAGTATAGAGGGAGTGCAGCACTGTCAGAGGGTCAGTACTGAAGGAGTGCCGCACTGTCAGAGGATCAGTACTGAGGGAGTGATGAATTGTCACAGGGTCAGTACTGAAGGAGTGCCGCACTGTCGGAGGGTCAGTACTGAGGGAGTTCCGCGCTGTCAGAGGGTCAGTACTGAGGGAGTGCTGCACTGTCAGAGGGTCAGTACTGAGGGAGTGCTGCACTGTCAGAGGGTCAGGACTGAGGGAGTGCTGCACTGTCAGAGGGTCAGTACCGAGGGAGCGCTGCACTGTCAGAGGGTCAATACTGAGGGAGTGCCGCACTGTCAGAGGGTCAGTACTGAGGGAGTGCCGCACTGTCAGAGGGTCAGTACTGGGGGAGCGCTGCACTGTCAGAGGGTCAGTACTGGGGGAGTGCCGCACTGTCAGAGGGTCAGTACTGAGGGAGTACCGCACTGTCAGAGGGTCAGTACTGCGGGAGTGCTGCACTGTCAGAGGGTCAGTGCTGAGGGAATGCTGCACTGTCAGAGGGTCAGTACTGAGGGAGTGCCGCACTGTCAGAGGGTCAGTACTGAGGGAGTGCTGCACTGTCAGAGGGTCAGTACTGAGAGAGTGCTGCACTGTCAGAGGGTCAGTACTGAGGGAGCGCTGCACTGTCAGAGGGTCAGTACTGAGGGAGTGCTGCACTGTCAGAGGGTCAGTACTGAGGGAGTGCTGCACTGTCAGAGAGTCAGTACTGAGGGAGGGCCGCACTGTCAGAGGGTCAGTACTGAGGGAGTGCTGCACTGTCAGAGGGTCAGTACTGAGGGAGTGCTGCACTGTCAGAGGGTCAGTACTGAGGGAGTGCCGCACTGTCAGAGGGTCAGTACTGAGGGAGTGCCACACTGTCAGAGGGTCAGTACTGCGGGAGTGCTGCACTGTCAGAGGGTCAGTACTGAGGGAGTGCTGCATTGTGGGAGGGTCAGTACTGCGGGAGTGCTGCACTGTCAGCGTCTCAGTACTGAGGGAGTGCTGCACTGTCAGAGGGTCAGTACTGAGGGAGTGCCGCACTGTCAGAGGGTCAGTACTGAGGGAGTGCTGCACTGTCAGAGGGTCAGTACTGAGGGAGTGCTGCACTGTCAGAGGGTCAGTACTGCAGGAGTGCTGCACTGTCAGCGTCTCAGTACTGAGGGAGTGCTGCACTGTGAGAGGGTCAGTACTGAGGGAGTGCTGCGCTGTCAGCGTCTCACTACTGAGGGAGTGCTGCACTGTCAGAGGGTCAGTACTGAGGGAGTGCTGCACTGTCAGAGGGTCAGTACTGAGGGAGTGCCGCACTGTCAGAGGGTCAGTACTGAGGGAGTGCTGCACTGTCAGAGGGTCAGTACTGAGAGAGTGCTGCACTGTCAGAGGGTCAGTACTGAGGGAGTGCCGCACTGTCCGAGGGTCAGTACTGGGGGAGTGCTGCACTGTCAGAGGGTCAGTACTGAGGGAGTACTGTACTGTCAGAGGGTCAGTACTGAGGGAGTGCTGCACTGTCAGAGGGTCAGTACTGAGAGAGTGCTGCACTGTCAGAGGGTCAGTACTGAGGGAGTGCCGCACTGTCAGAGGGTCAGTACTGAGGGAGTGCTGCACTGTCAGCGTCTCAGTACTGAGGGAGTGCTGCACTGTCAGAGGGTCAGTACTGAGGGAGTGCCGCACTGTCAGAGGGTCAGTACTGAGAGAGTGCCGCACTGTCAGAGGGTCAGTACTGCGGGAGTGCCACACTGTCAGAGCGTCAGTACTGAGGGAGTGCCGCACTGTCAGAGGGTCAGTACTGAGGGAGTGCTGCGCTGTCAGCGTCTCACTACTGAGGGAGTGCTGCACTGTCAGAGGGTCAGTACTGAGGGAGTGCTGCACTGTCAGAGAGTCAGTACTGAGGGAGTGCTGCACTGTCAGAGGGTCAGTACTGAGGGAGTGCTGCACTGTCAGAGGTTCAGTACGGAGGGAGTGCCGCACTGTCAGAGGGTCAGTACTGGGGGAGTGCTGCACTGTCAGAGAGTCAGTACTGAGGGAGGGCTGCACTGTCAGAGGTTCAGTACTGAGGGAGTGCCGCACTGTCAGAGGGTCAGTACTGCGGGAGTGCTGCACTGTCAGCGTCTCAGTACTGAGGGAGTGCTGCACTGTCAGAGGGTCAGTACTGAGGGAGTGCTGCGCTGTCAGCGTCTCACTACTGAGGGAGTGCTGCACTGTCAGAGGGTCAGTACTGAGGGAGTGCTGCACTGTCAGAGAGTCAGTACTGAGGGAGTGCTGCACTCTCAGAGGGTCAGTACTGAGGGAGTACTGCACTGTCAGAGGGTCAGTACTGAGGGAGTGCCGCACTGTCAGAGGGTCAGTACTGAGGGAGTGCCGCACTGTCAGAGGGTCAGTACTGAGGGAGTGCCGCACTGTCAGAGGGTCAGTACTGAGGGAGTGCCGCACTGTCAGAGAGTCAGTACTGAGGGAGTGTCGCACTGTCAGAAGGTCAGTACTGAGGGAGTGCTGCACTGTCAGAGGGTCAGTACTGAGGGAGTGCTGCACTGTCAGATGGTCAGTACTGAGGGAGTGCCGCACTGACAGAGGGTCATTACTGAAGGAGTGCCGCACTGTCAGAGGATCAGTACTGTGGGAGTGCTGCACTGTCAGAGGGTCAATACTGAGGGAGTGCTGCACTGTCAGAGGGTCAGTACCGAGGGAGTGTTGCACTGTCACAGGGTCAGTACCGAGGGAGTGTTGCACTGTCAGAGGGTCAGTACAGAGGGAGTGCTGCACTGTCAGAGGTTCAGTACTGGGGGAGTGCTGCATTGTCAGAGGGTCAGTACTGAAGGAGTGCTGCACTGTCAGAGGGTCAGTACTGAGGGAGTGCTGCACTGTCAGAGGGTCAGTACTGAGGGAGTGCTGCACTGTCAGAGGGTCAATACTGAGGGAGTGCCGCACTGTCAGAGGGTCAGTACTGAGGGAGCACCGCACGGTCAGAGGGTCAGTACTGGGGGAGTGCCGCACTGTCAGAGGGTCAGTACTGGGGGAGCGCTGCACTGTCAGAGGGTCAGTACTGGGGGAGTGCCGCACTGTCAGAGGGTCAGTACTGAGGGAGTGCCGCACTGTCAGAGGGTCAGTACTGCGGGAGTGCTGCACTGTCAGAGGGTCAGTACTGAGGGAGTGCTGCACTGTAAGAGGGTCAGTACTGAGGGAGTGCTGCACTGTCAGAGGGTCAGTACTGAGGGAGTGCTGCATTGTGGGAGGGTCAGTACTGCGGGAGTGCTGCACTGTCAGCGTCTCAGTACTGAGGGAGTGCTGCACTGTCAGAGGGTCAGTACTGAGGTCACACTGTCAGAGGTTCAGTACTGAGGGAGTGCCGCACTGTCAGAGGGTCAGTACTGCGGGAGTGCTGCACTGTCAGCGTCTCAGTACTGAGGGAGTGCTGCACTGTCAGAGGGTCAGTACTGAGGGAGTGCTGAACTGTCAGAGGGTCAGTACTGAGGGAGTGCTGCACTGTCAGAGGGTCAGTACTGAGGGAATGCAGCACTGTCAGAGGGTCAGTACTGAGGGAGTGCCGCACTGTCAGAGGGTCAGTACTGAGGGAGTGTCGCACTGTCAGAAGGTCAGTACTGAGGGAGTGCTGCACTGTCAGAGGGTCAGTACTGAGGGAGTGTCGCACTGTCAGAAGGTCAGTACTGAGGGAGTGCTGCACTGTCAGAGGGTCAGTACTGAGGGAGTGCCACACTGTCAGAGGGTCGGTACTGAGGGAGTGCTGCACTGTCAGCGTCTCAGTACTGAGGGAGTGCTGCACTGTCAGAGGGTCAGTACTGAGGGAGTGCTGCGCTGTCAGCGTCTCACTACTGAGGGAGTGCTGCACTGTCAGAGGGTCAGTACTGAGGGAGTGCTGCACTGTCAGAGAGTCAGTACTGAGGGAGTGCTGCACTGTCAGAGGGTCAGTACTGATGGAGTGCCGCACTGTCAGAGGGTCAGTACTGAGGGAGTGCCGCACTGTCAGAGGGTCAGTACTGAGGGAGTGCCGCACTGTCAGAGAGTCAGTACTGAGGGAGTGTCGCACTGTCAGAAGGTCAGTACTGAGGGAGTGCTGCACTGTCAGAGGGTCAGTACTGAGGGAGTGCTGCACTGTCAGATGGTCAGTACTGAGGGAGTGCCGCACTGACAGAGGGGTCAGTACTGAGGGAGCGCCGCACTGTCAGAGGGTCAGTACTGAGGGAGTGCTGCACTGTCAGAGGGTCAGTACTGAGGGAGTGCCGCACTGTCAGAGGGTCAGTACTGAGGGAGTGCTGCACTGTCAGAGGGTCAGTACTGAGGGAGTGCCGCACTGTCAGAGGGTCAGTACTGAGGGAGTGCTGCACTGTCAGAGGGTCTGTACTGAGGGAGTGCCGCACTGTCAGAGGGTCAGTACTGAGGGAGTGTCGCACTGTCAGAGGGTCAGTACTGAGGGAGTGCCGCACTGTCAGAGGGTCAGTACTGAGGGAGTGCTGCACTGTCAGAGGGTCAGTACTGAGGGAGTGCTGCACTGTCAGAGGGTCAGTACTGAGGGAGTGCTGCACTGTCCGAGGGTCAGTACTGAGGGAGTGCCGCACTGTCCGAGGGTCAGTACTGAGGGAGTGCTGCACTGTCAGAGGATCAGTACTGAGGGAGTGCCGCACTGTCAGAGGGTCAGTACTGAGGGAGTGCCGCACTGTCCGAGGGTCAGTACTGAGGGAGCGCTGCACTGTCAGAGGGTCAGTACTGAGGGAGTGCCTCACTGCCAGAAGGTCAGTACTGAGGGAGTGCTGTACTGTCAGAGGGTCAGTACTGAGGGAGTGCTGCACTGTCAGAGGGTCAGTACTGAGGGAGTGCTGCACTGTCAGAGGGTCAGTACTGAGGGAGTGCTGAACTGTCAGAGGGTCAGTACTGAGGGAGTGCTGCACTGTCAGAGGGTCAGTACTGAGGGAATGCAGCACTGTCAGAGGGTCAGTACTGAGGGAGTGCCGCACTGTCAGAGGGTCAGTACTGAGGGAGTGTCGCACTGTCAGAAGGTCAGTACTGAGGGAGTGCTGCACTGTCAGAGGGTCAGTACTGAGGGAGTGTCGCACTGTCAGAAGGTCAGTACTGAGGGAGTGCTGCACTGTCAGAGGGTCAGTACTGAGGGAGTGCCACACTGTCAGAGGGTCGT
>NC_052151.1:3139880-3165412 GCF_902713615.1 Scyliorhinus canicula | reverse complement strand
GGTTATTGAAACAGGCCGAGTACAGACGTGAGGGCAGAAGAGCAGGACGGTGAGGAGAAACAACAGCAACAGGAAGGTGTTCCACAATGTGGTCACCCAGTCTGCGTTCCGTCTTCCCAATGGAGAGCAGACCGGATTGGGAACAGCGAATACCAGAAACCAAACTGGAGGAGGTGCAAGTGAAACGCTGCATCAGCTGAAAGGAGAGTTTGGGACCTTGGACAGTGAGGGGGCCAAGGGGACAGGTGTTACACCTCCTACCATTGCATGGGAAGGTGCCATAGGGAGGGAATAAGGTGCTGCGGGAGCTGGAACGTGTCACGGAGGCTACAGTCCTTACAGAATGGCGATCGGGGTCACGCTGCCCCGGGCCGGGCCGGAGAATCGCTGTGACCGCGTCACGCTGCCCCGGGCCGGAGAATCGCTGTGACCGCGTCACGCTGCCCCGGGCCGGCCGGAGAATCACTGTGACCACGTCACGCTGCCCCGGGCCGGGCCGGAGAATCACTGTGACCGCATCACGCTGCCCCGGGCCGGGCCGGAGAATCGCTGTGACCGCGTCACGCTGCCCCGGGCCGGAGAATCGCTGTGACCGCGTCACGCTGCCCCGGGCCGGAGAATCGCTGTGACCGCGTCACGCTGCCCCGGGCCGGAGAATCACTGTGACCGCGTCACGCTGCCCCGGGCCGGGCCGGAGAATCACTGTGACCGCGTCACGCTGCCCCGGGCCGGGCCGGGCCGGAGAATCGCTGTGACCGCGTCACGCTGCCCCAGGCCGGAGAATCGCTGTGACCGCGTCACGCTGCCCCGGGCCGGAGAATCGCTGTGACCGCGTCACGCTGCCCCGGGCCGGAGAATCGCTGTGACCCGCGTCACGCTGCCCCGGGCCGGAGAATCGCTGTGACCGCGTCACGCTGCCCCGTTGGGCCGGAGAATCGCTGTGACCGCGTCACGCTGCCCCGGGCCGGGCCGGAGAATCGCTGTGACCGCGTCACGCTGCCCCGGGCCGGAGAATCACTGTGACCGCGTCACGCTGCCCCGACACCGGGCCGGAGAATCACTGTGACCGCGTCACGCTGCCCCGGGCCGGGCCGGAGAATCGCTGTGACCGCGTCACGCTGCCCCGGGCCGGGCCGGAGAATCACTGTGACCGCGTCACGCTGCCCCGGGCCGGAGAATCACTGTGACCGCGTCACGCTGCCCCGGGCAGGGCCGGAGAATCGCTGTGACCGCGTCACGCTGCCCCGGGCCGGGCCGGAGAATCGCTGTGACCGCGTCACGCTGCCCCGGGCCGGGCCGGAGAATCACTGTGACCGCGTCACGCTGCCCCGGGCCGGGCCGGAGAATCGCTGTGACCGCGTCACGCTGCCCCGGGCCGGAGAATCGCTGTGACCGCGTCACGCTGCCCCGGGCCGGAGAATCACTGTGACCGCGTCACGCTGCCCCGGGCCGGAGAATCGCTGTGACCGCGTCACGCTGCCCCGGGCCGGAGAATCACTGTGACCGCGTCACGCTGCCCCGGGCCGGAGAATCGCTGTGACCGCGTCACGCTGCCCCGGGCCGGAGAATCACTGTGACCGCGTCACGCTGCCCCGGGCCGGGCCGGAGAATCGCTGTGACCGCGTCACGCTGCCCCGGGCCGGGCCGGAGAATCGCTGTGACCGCGTCACGCTGCCCCGGGCCGGGCCGGAGAATCACTGTGACCGCGTCACGCTGCCCCGGGCCGGAGAATCGCTGTGACCGCGTCACGCTGCCCCGGGCCGGAGAATCACTGTGACCGCGTCACGCTGCCCCGGGCCGGAGAATCACTGTGACCGCGTCACGCTGCCCCGGGCCGGGCCGGAGAATCACTGTGACCGCGTCACGCTGCCCCGGGCCGGAGAATCGCTGTGACCGCGTCACGCTGCCCCGGGCCGGAGAATCGCTGTGACCGCGTCACGCTGCCCCGGGCCGGGCCGGAGAATCACTGTGACCGCGTCACGCTGCCCCGGGCCGGGCCGGAGAATCACTGTGACCGCGTCACGCTGCCCCGGGCCGGGCCGGAGAATCACTGTGACCGCGTCACGCTGCCCCGGGCCGGGCCGGAGAATCGCTGTGACCGCGTCACGCTGCCCCGGGCCGGGCCGGAGAATCACTGTGACCGCGTCACGCTGCCCCGGGCCGGGCCGGAGAATCACTGTGACCGCGTCACGCTGCCCCGGGCCGGGCCGGAGAATCACTGTGACCGCGTCACGCTGCCCCGGGCCGGAGAATCACTGTGACCGCGTCACGCTGCCCCGGGCCGGGCCGGAGAATCACTGTGACCGCGTCACGCTGCCCCGGGCCGGGCCGGAGAATCACTGTGACCGCGTCACGCTGCCCCGGGCCGGAGAATCGCTGTGACCGCGTCACGCTGCCCCGGGCCGGAGAATCGCTGTGACCGCGTCACGCTGCCCCGGGCCGGAGAATCGCTGTGACCGCGTCACGCTGCCCCGGGCCGGGCCGGAGAATCACTGTGACCGCGTCACGCTGCCCCGGGCCGGAGAATCACTGTGACCGCGTCACGCTGCCCCGGGCCGGGCCGGAGAATCGCTGTGACCGCGTCACGCTGCCCCGGGCCGGGCCGGAGAATCACTGTGACCGCGTCACGCTGCCCCGGGCCGGAGAATCGCTGTGACCGCGTCACGCTGCCCCGGGCCGGCCGGAGAATCACTGTGACCGCGTCACGCTGCCCCGGGCCGGGCCGGAGAATCACTGTGACCGCGTCACGCTGCCCCGGGCCGGGCCGGAGAATCACTGTGACCGCGTCACGCTGCCCCGGGCCGGAGAATCGCTGTGACCGCGTCACGCTGCCCGGGCCGGGCCGGAGAATCGCTGTGACCGCGTCACGCTGCCCGGGCCGGGCCGGAGAATCGCTGTGACCGCGTCACGCTGCCCCGGGCCGGAGAATCGCTGTGACCGCGTCACGCTGCCCCGGGCCGGAGAATCACTGTGACCGCGTCACGCTGCCCCGGGCCGGAGAATCACTGTGACCGCGTCACGCTGCCCCGGGCCGGAGAATCACTGTGACCGCGTCACGCTGCCCCGGGCCGGGCCGGAGAATCACTGTGACCGCGTCACGCTGCCCCGGGCCGGGCCGGAGAATCACTGTGACCGCGTCACGCTGCCCCGGGCCGGGCCGGAGAATCACTGTGACCGCGTCACGCTGCCCCGGGCCGGGCCGGAGAATCACTGTGACCGCGTCACGCTGCCCCGGGCCGGAGAATCACTGTGACCGCGTCACGCTGCCCCGGGCCGGGCCGGAGAATCACTGTGACCGCGTCACGCTGCCCCGGGCCGGAGAATCGCTGTGACCGCGTCACGCTGCCCCGGGCCGGGCCGGAGAATCGCTGTGACCGCGTCACGCTGCCCCGGGCCGGAGAATCACTGTGACCGCGTCACGCTGCCCCGGGCCGGGCCGGAGAATCACTGTGACCGCGTCACGCTGCCCCGGGCCGGAGAATCACTGTGACCGCGTCACGCTGCCCCGGGCCGGGCCGGAGAATCACTGTGACCGCGTCACGCTGCCCCGGGCCGGAGAATCGCTGTGACCGCGTCACGCTGCCCCGGGCCGGAGAATCACTGTGACCGCGTCACGCTGCCCCGGGCCGGGCCGGAGAATCACTGTGACCGCGTCACGCTGCCCCGGGCCGGGCCGGAGAATCACTGTGACCGCGTCACGCTGCCCCGGGCCGGGCCGGAGAATCGCTGTGACCGCGTCACGCTGCCCCGGGCCGGAGAATCGCTGTGACCGCGTCACGCTGCCCCGGGCCGGGCCGGAGAATCGCTGTGACCGCGTCACGCTGCCCCGGGCCGGAGAATCACTGTGACCGCGTCACGCTGCCCCGGGCCGGGCCGGAGAATCACTGTGACCGCGTCACGCTGCCCCGACACCGGAGAATCGCTGTGACCGCGTCACGCTGCCCCGGGCCGGGCCGGAGAATCGCTGTGACCGCGTCACGCTGCCCCGGGCCGGGCCGGAGAATCGCTGTGACCGCGTCACGCTGCCCCGGGCCGGAGAATCGCTGTGACCGCGTCACGCTGCCCCGGGCCGGAGAATCGCTGTGACCGCGTCACGCTGCCCCGGGCCGGGCCGGAGAATCACTGTGACCGCGTCACGCTGCCCCGGGCCGGGCCGGAGAATCACTGTGACCGCGTCACGCTGCCCCGGGCCGGGCCGGAGAATCACTGTGACCGCGTCACGCTGCCCCGGGCCGGAGAATCGCTGTGACCGCGTCACGCTGCCCGGGCCGGAGAATCACTGTGACCGCGTCACGCTGCCCCGGGCCGGAGAATCGCTGTGACCGCGTCACGCTGCCCCGGGCCGGAGAATCACTGTGACCGCGTCACGCTGCCCCGGGCCGGAGAATCACTGTGACCGCGTCACGCTGCCCCGGGCCGGAGAATCGCTGTGACCGCGTCACGCTGCCCCGGGCCGGGCCGGAGAATCGCTGTGACCGCGTCACGCTGCCCCGGGCCG
This sequence comes from Scyliorhinus canicula, assembly GCF_902713615.1. Classification (NCBI taxonomy): domain Eukaryota; kingdom Metazoa; phylum Chordata; class Chondrichthyes; order Carcharhiniformes; family Scyliorhinidae; genus Scyliorhinus; species Scyliorhinus canicula. The sequence goes on along the minus strand of NC_052151.1, from coordinate 3,160,914 downwards.
GAGAATCACTGTGACTGCGTCACGCTGCCCCGGGCCGGGCCGGAGAATCGCTGTGACCGCGTCACGCTGCCCCGGGCCGGAGAATCACTGTGACCGTGTCACGCTGCCCCGGGCCGGGCCGGAGAATCACTGTGACCGCGTCACGCTGCCCCGGGCCGGGCCGGAGAATCGCTGTGACCGCGTCACGCTGCCCCGGGCCGGGCCGGAGAATCGCTGTGACCGCGTCACGCTGCCCCGGGCCGGGCCGGAGAATCACTGTGACCGCGTCACGCTGCCCCGGGCCGGAGAATCACTGTGACCGCGTCACGCTGCCCCGGGCCGGAGAATCACTGTGACCGCGTCACGCTGCCCCGGGCCGGAGAATCGCTGTGACCGCGTCACGCTGCCCCGGGCCGGAGAATCGCTGTGACCGCGTCACGCTGCCCCGGGCCGGGCCGGAGAATCACTGTGACCGCGTCACGCTGCCCCGGGCCGGGCCGGAGAATCGCTGTGACCGCGTCACGCTGCCCCGGGCCGGAGAATCACTGTGACCGCGTCACGCTGCCCCGGGCCGGGCCGGAGAATCGCTGTGACCGCGTCACGCTGCCCCGGGCCGGAGAATCGCTGTGACCGCGTCACGCTGCCCCGGGCCGGGCCGGAGAATCACTGTGACCGCGTCACGCTGCCCCGGGCCGGGCCGGAGAATCGCTGTGACCGCGTCACGCTGCCCCGGGCCGGAGAATCGCTGTGACCGCGTCACGCTGCCCCGGGCCGGGCCGGAGAATCACTGTGACCGCGTCACGCTGCCCCGGGCCGGGCCGGAGAATCGCTGTGACCGCGTCACGCTGCCCCGGGCCGGGCCGGAGAATCACTGTGACCGCGTCACGCTGCCCCGGGCCGGGCCGGAGAATCACTGTGACCGCGTCACGCTGCCCCGGGCCGGAGAATCACTGTGACCGCGTCACGCTGCCCCGGGCCGGGCCGGAGAATCACTGTGACCGCGTCACGCTGCCCCGGGCCGGAGAATCGCTGTGACCGCGTCACGCTGCCCCGGGCCGGGCCGGAGAATCACTGTGACCGCGTCACGCTGCCCCGGGCCGGAGAATCACTGTGACCGCGTCACGCTGCCCCGGGCCGGGCCGGAGAATCGCTGTGACCGCGTCACGCTGCCCCGGGCCGGGCCGGAGAATCACTGTGACCGCGTCACGCTGCCCCGGGCCGGAGAATCACTGTGACCGCGTCACGCTGCCCCGGGCCGGAGAATCACTGTGACCGCGTCACGCTGCCCCGGGCCGGGCCGGAGAATCGCTGTGACCGCGTCACGCTGCCCCGGGCCGGAGAATCGCTGTGACCGCGTCACGCTGCCCCGGGCCGGAGAATCGCTGTGACCGCGTCACGCTGCCCCGGGCCAGGCCGGAGAATCACTGTGACCGCGTCACGCTGCCCCGGGCCGGGCCGGAGAATCGCTGTGACCGCGTCACGCTGCCCCGGGCCGGGCCGGAGAATCACTGTGACCGCGTCACGCTGCCCCGGGCCGGGCCGGAGAATCACTGTGACCGCGTCACGCTGCCCCGGGCCGGGCCGGAGAATCACTGTGACCGCGTCACGCTGCCCCGGGCCGGGCCGGTCGCTGCCGGCGGGAAATCTGCGCGAAGGGTCGGGGGCCGGCCTGTAGGGCGGGGAAAAGCGATCCTTCACCGTGCGGGGGCCTCCGATGGGGTCTGGGCTCAGTGCTGGCTCCCTGTGGGGGCCAGAATCGGTAGTGCCCACGCCTCTATCACACCCCTGTGAAATGCGGCGACGCAAACACTCGGAGAATCACGTCCGAGGTATTGTTCCTCCAGTTTGCTCTCGGCTTCACTGGGTTATTGAAACAGGCCGAGTACAGACGTGAGGGCAGAAGAGCAGGACGGTGAGGAGAAACAACAGCAACAGGAAGGTGTTCCACAATGTGGTCACCCAGTCTGCGTTCCGTCTTCCCAATGGAGAGCAGACCGGATTGGGAACAGCGAATACCAGAAACCAAACTGGAGGAGGTGCAAGTGAAACGCTGCATCAGCTGAAAGGAGAGTTTGGGACCTTGGACAGTGAGGGGGCCAAGGGGACAGGTGTTACACCTCCTACCATTGCATGGGAAGGTGCCATAGGGAGGGAATAAGGTGCTGCGGGAGCTGGAACGTGTCACGGAGGCTACAGTCCTTACAGAATGGCGATCGGGGTGGAGAGGAGAAGATGTGTTCAGTGATGGCGTCATGTGGGAGCTGGTGGGAATGACTGGGAATAATCCTTTAAGTGCAGCGTCAATGTATCTTTAATACTATCATTACCAAACTCTTGGCTCCATGATATCGCTGGCATTTAATCACACCCCCCCCTCTAACCTATCCCTGACCTTCCTTTATGCTACACTTGTCCCTCCCCTCTCACTCACCATCACATTTCCACTGAAGAGGCCACACACACTCCAAATATTAACCGTTTCTGACTTCACAGTTACTGCCAGGCCCATTGAGATATCTGTTTCTCGGGACTTTTCAAAGGAATTTGACGACCGTGTCGTTTGGGGGTAACAGGAGTGACAGGATTGGGCGATGTCCCCCAGGACTCAGTGTTAGGACTAGAGCTGTTTTTGACATTTATGAATGAGTTGGATGAGGGTAAACGGGGAATGACAGGGTAAAGAAGGAGGAAGGCAGTAAGAGTTTTCAGCGGCACAGACAGAGAGAGAGAGACTGGCAATCAGCAGGTGAAATTTAACACTTGCAGGAAGTGAAATATTCTTTTCATCCCTTCATTTGACATGTGAAATGAAAATGGCTTATTGTCACGAGTAGGCTTCAATGAAGTTACTGTGAAAAGCCCCTAGTCGCCACATTCCGGCGCCTGTTCGGGGAGGCTGGTACGGGAATCGAACCGTGCTGCTGGCCTGCTTGGTCTGCTTTAAAAGCCAGCAGTTTAGCCCAGTGTGCTAATCCAGCCCCTAAACATGTGTGTCGCTGGTTACGCCAGCATTGTTGCCCATCCCTAGTTGCCCTTCAGAAGGTGGGGGTGAGCTGCCTTCTTGAACCGCTGCAGTCCCTGAGGTGTAGGTACACCCACTGTGCTGTTAGGGAGGGAGTTCTAGCGACAGTGAAGGAACGGCCGATATATTTCCCAGTCAGGGTGGGGAGTGACTTGGAGGGGAACCTCCAGGTGGTGGGGTTCCCAGGTATCTGCTGCCCTTGTCCTTCTAGATGGTAGTTTAGTGATCGTGGGTTTGGAAGGTGCTGCCTGAGGAGCCTTGGTGAGTTCCTGCAGTGCATCTTGTAGATGGTACACACGGCTGTTACTGTGTGTCGGTGGTGGAGGGTTTGAATGTTTGTGGAAGGAGGAGCAATCAAGCGGAGCTGCTTTGTCCTGGATGGTGTTGAGCTTCTTGAGTGTTTTTGGAGCTACATTCACCCAGGCAAGTGGAGAATATTCCATTCCACTCCTGACTTGTGGCTTGTAGATGGTGGACAGGCTTTGGAGGGGTTAGAAGGTGAGTTACTCGCCGTAGAATTCCTAGCCTTTGACCTTACCTGGTAGCCACAGTATTAATATGGCTGGGTCCAGTTCAGTTTCTGATCAATGCTAACCCCCAGGATGTTGATTGTGGGGATTCAGCGATGGTAATGCCATTGAATGTCAAGGGGCAATGGTTAGACCCTCTCATGTTGGAGATGGTCGTTGCCTGGCACTTGTGTGTTGTGAATGTCGGATTGGGCCGAAAGGGGCTGGTTTAGCTCACTCGGCTAAATCGCTGGCTTTTAAAGCAAACCAAGCAGGCCAGCAGCACGGTTCGATTCCCGTACCAGCCTCCCCGAACAGGCGCCGGAATGTGGCGACTAGGGGCTTTTCACAGTAACTTCATTGAAGCCTACTCGTGACAATAAGCGATTTTCATTTCAAATATCCCCAGGTGTTGGGGACCCAACATTCAGATCATTTCAGGTCCTGACTCCATACTTGTGGATAGGCACTTGATTGTCTCATTTTACAGAAGTGGCAATTAACCAGGTGCCTCTGTGCCCAGCTTGGGATTAGAGAGCGAGGGTGGGTTTCTGAGGTGGAAATTCATGATACTGCAGCGGAGAACGATGGATTCTGGTAATCCCACCCGAGGGCCTGACTGATGGACCGAATTAGCAATGCGGCAGATGCGATTAGTGTCCATTTAATCTGAAAGTAATGTCCATCCGGTCATCAGAGACATCAGTCTAGCCAATCAGTGCTGAGTGAGAAACCTGTGAACAGGCAAGCCGATCAACGGGATTCGTGGGTTCGCGACTGTGACGTTCCGTGGGTTCGAGACTGTGACGTTCCGTTGTCAGCGTTCCCAGAGCATCAACAACAAAATCAGGAAATGTTGGATAAACCCAGCGTGTGTGGAGAAACAGTGTGAGCGTTTCCAGTCAGTCTGACTCTTCACCAGCAGCTTCTCCACAAACTCGACAGAGTTTACACTCTGCCAAAAAAAACTTGCCTTTATTGTCTTTTGAAGAACATTAATTAGTTACCCAGTGCTGCCATGGCAACACATTTTATTCTAATCTTCCCCCCTCCACCACTCACACAGTGAGACCATAGAACATAGAAAATACAGCACAGAACAGGCCCTTCGGAGCACCATGTTGTGCCAAACTTTTACCCTAGATTAGGAACAAATTAATCAGCACCCCATCATTCTACCCTAATACATGTACCTATCCAATAGCCGCTCGGAGGTCCCTAATGTTTCTGACTCAACTACTTCCACAGGCAATGCATTCCATGCCCCACTACTCTCTGGGTAAAGAACCTCCCTCTGACATCCCCCCCTATATCTTCCACCATTTATCTTAAATTTATGTCCCCTTGTAATGGTTTGTTCCACCCGGGGAAAAAGTCTCTGACTGTCTACTCTATCTATTCCTCTGATCAGTTTATAAACCTCTATCAAGTCGCCCCTCATCCTTCTCCGTTCTAATGAGAAAAGGCCTAGCACCCTCAACCTTTCCTCGTCAGACCTACTCTCCATTCCAGGCAACATCCTGGTAAATCTCCTTTGCACCTTTTCCAAAGCTTCCACAGCCTTCCTAAAATGAGGTGGCCAGACTGCAGACAGTACTCCAAATGTGGCCTGACCAAGGTTTTGTACAGCTGCATCATCACCTCACGGCTCTTAAATTCAATCCCTCTGCTAATGAACGCTAGCACACCATAGGCCTTCTTCACAGCTCTAACCACTTGAGTGGCAACTTTCAAAGATCTATAAACATAGACCCCAAGATCTCTCTGTTCCTCCACATGGCCAAGAACCCTACCGTTAACCCTGTATTCCACATTCATATTTGTCCTTCCAAAATGGACAACCTCACACTTTTCAGTGTTAAACTCCATCTGCCACTTCTCAGCCCAGCTCTGCATCCTATCAATGTCTCTTTGAAGCCGACAACAGCCCCCCTCACTATCCACAACTCCACCAATCTTCGTATCATCTGCAAATTTACTTACCCACACTTCAACTCCCTCATCCAAGTCATTAATGAAAATCACAAACAGCAGAGGACCCAGAACTGAGCCCTGTGGTATGCCACTGGTAACTGGGCTCCAGGCTGAATATTTGCCATCCACCACCACTCTCTGTCTTCTATCGGTTAGCCAGTTCGTTATCCAACTGGCCAAATTTCCCACTATCCCATGCCTCCTTACTTTCTGCATAAGCCTATCATGGGGAACCTTATCAAATGCCTTACTAAAATCCATGTACACTACATCCACTGCTTTACCTTCATCCACGTGCTTGGTCACCTCCTCAAAGAATTCAATAAGACTTGTAAGGCAAGACCTACCCCTCACAAATCCGTGCTGACTATCCCTAATCAAGCAGTGTCTTTCCAGATGCTCAGAAATCCTACCCCTCAGTACCCTTTCCATTACTTTGCCTACCAGCAAAGTAAGACTAACTGGCCTGTAATTCCCAGGGTTATCCCTATTCCCTTTTTTGAACAGGGGCATGACATTCGCCACTCTCCAATCCCCTGGTACCACCCCTGTTGACAGTGAGGACGAAAAGATCATTGCCAACGGCTCTGCAATTTCATCTTTTGCTTCCCATAGAATCCATGGATATATCCCGTCAGGCCCGGGGGCCTTGTCTATCCTCAAGTTTTTCAAAATGCCCAACACAACTTCCTTCCTAACAAGTATCTCCTCGAGCTTACCAGTCTGTTTCACACTGTCCTCTCCAACAATATGGCCCCTCTCATTCGTAAATACTGGAGAAAAGTACTCGTTCAAGACCTCTCCTATCTCCACAGACTCAATACACAATCTCCCGCTACTGTCCTTGATCGGCCCTACTCTCACTCTAGTCACTCTCATATTTCTCACATATGTGTAAAAGGCCTTGGGGTTTTCCTTGATCCTACCCGCCAAAGATTTTTCATGCCCTCTCTTAGCTCTCCTAATCCCTTTCTTCAGTTCCCTCCTGGCTATCTTGTATCCGTCCAGCGCCCTGTCTGAACCTTGTTTCCTCAGCCTCACATAAGTTTCCTTCTTCCTCTTAACAAGACATTCAACCTCTCTTGTCAACCATGGTTCCCCGAGACTTCCGGTGGTGGCTATGAAGGAGTAAGTCGCACATTTGGTGGCTCCCGCTCTGGTCAGATTTTTGGTCCTTTTCCCGGGGTTTTCTAACGGACTTGAATTGTAAAACGGGTGTTAGTGGCAATTGTCTACTGAATTCCCACTTTGGTGCATGGAAAAAAGGACTAGAAGTGTTTGTAAGGGTTTGGAAGATTGTTCAAAAGAGGCTTGTCAAAGTTTTTCATGCGTGACTCGTCAGGTTAAACAATGCCAAATTTCAAACAATTACATCAATTTTTAGAACAGGCCAAAAGGGTGACTCTGATTGGCAGAGGGCTTGCCCTGAGGAATGCAACGGGGAACTGTAAGATAATCAATCCAGCTCATAACGCGTCTCATTTGTACGTGCGTGGAATGACAGACGTTCATGCGCAGGGACCCTCTCTCTGTGAACGAAAGGCAGGTGTTGGAGCTTTGCAGCTTTCCCGAATGATGTAGGAGCTTGGGGAGAATGTCGCTCCGCAGGGATTTTTCCATGGCCACGCCAATAAGAATTGACTTTCCCGACCAATCAGCATACTTTCCCCGCTGCAGTATAAAATATAACTTGTTGCTCCCAGTTTCCCAGCCGCCTGTTTCTCAGAGGTACACTGTTTGCTGGTGGTGGAATCCTCGGTTCCCAGTGGGATTTCCCATTGAAGACCCCCCGCCCCCATCCCAACGCCGCTGGCAAGCCCATGGGAGGGGGTGCGCTGACGGCGAGAAACGAGGTACGAAGGAGGAGAACTAAAGTTCCAATTTGAGAGATTCCTGGGGAGTTATGGACAAGTAGAGAAAGTGGCTGCTGGGTAAATGGAAACCTCGGCATTATTTACAGAAGCAGAGAGTGTGCTGGCAAGGTTGGTACGGTAAGCATTTAACCATCGCAGGTCCAACAGGAGAAATGTGTCGGTACTGAGGACCACACCATGTAACATGCCCTGGAGATGGGGTTTAGTCGGACGGCCGGCAGGATGGGGAGCTTCAGTTAAGTGGAGAGATAATTGTTCTCCTGGAAGTAGAAACCGGGGGAGGATACGTTTAATAGAAGCAATAAAAATCATGAAGATTTGAAGAAGATTAAAAAAGAGATAGCAATAACAGCAGCAGAAGGAGGAGGGTGACTAGAGGGCAACGATTTAAATTTACTGGACAAGATCCAGGACCCGAACGAGGATTTATTTACACAGAGTTGTTATGATCTAAGAAAGCTCTGCTAGGAAGGATAATGACAGCTTATCCCACTAAATCATTCATAAGGTACTGCATCAATACATGATCGAAAAGATATTCAGAAACATGAGGAAAAGGCAGAGGGGCAGGATCATGTGGGACTGACACAAGGAAGGATTCACCACCACAACACGGCATCAATGATTCAATAGGAAAACGGAGGTTACATTTACACACAGCACAACACTCTGTATATGTCCTGCACATGTTCTGTATACACACACAGTACAACACTCAGACACACATGTCCTGTACATACACACAGTACAACACTCAGAAACACATGTCCTGTACATACACACAGTACAACACTCAGACACATGTCCTGTATATAGACACAGTACAGCACTCAGACACACATGTCCTGTACAGACACACAGTACAACACTCAGACACACATGTCCTGTACATACACACAGTACAACACTCAGACACACATGTCCTGTACATACACACAGTACAACACTCAGACACACATGTCCTGTATATAGACACAGTACAGCACTCAGAAACACATGTCCTGTACATACACGCACTGCAACACTCAGAAACACATGTCCTGTACATACACGCACTGCAACACTCAGAAACACATGTCCTGTACATACACGCACTGCAACACTCAGAAACACATGTCCTGTATATACAAAGTACAACACTCAGACACATGTCCTGTATATACACACAGTACAACACTCAGACACACATGTCCTGTATATACACACAGTACAACACTCAGACACACATGTCCTGTATATACACACAGTACAACACGCAGGCACACATGTCCTGTATATACACACAGTACAACACTCAGAAACACATGAAAATGAAAATCGCTTATTGTCACGAGTAGGCTTCAATGAAGTTACTGTGAAAAGCCCCTAGTCGCCACATTCCGGCGCCTGTCCGGGGAGGCTGGTACGGGAATCGAACCGTGCTGCTGGCCTGCTTGGTCTGATTTAAACGCCAGCGATTTAGCCTGGTGAGCTAAACCAACCCCTACCAACACATGTCCTGTATATAGACACAGTACAACACTCAGACACACATGTCCTGTATATACACACAGTGCAACACTCAGACACATGTCCTGTATATACACACAGTACAAGACGCAGGCACTCATGTCCTGTATATGCACACAGTACGACACACAGACACACATGTCCTGTATATACACACAGTACAACACGCAGGCACACATGTCCTGTATATACACAGTACGACACATAGACACATATGTCCTGTATACACACAGTACAACACTCAGACACACATGTCCTGTATATACACACAGTACAACATGCAGGCACACAGGTCCTGTATATACAGAGTACAATATACAGACATAGAACATAGAACATAGAACATAGAACGATACAGCGCAGTACAGGCCCTTCGGCCCTCGATGTTGCACCGACATGGAAAAAATCTAAAGGCCATCTAACCTACACTATGCCCTTATCATCCATATGCTTATCCAATAAACTTTTAAATGCCCCCAATGTTGGCGAGTTCACTACTGTTGCAGGTAGGGCATTCCACGGCCTCACCACTCTTTGCGTAAAAAACCCACCTCTGACCTCTGTCCTATATCTATTACCCCTCAATTTAAGGCTATGTCCCCTCGTGCTAGCCACCTCCATCCGCGGGAGAAGTCTCTCGCTGTCCACCCTATCTAACCCTCTGATCATTTTGTATGCCTCTATTAAGTCACCTCTTAACCTTCTTCTCTCTAACGAAAACAACCTCAAGTCCATCAGCCTTTCCTCATAAGATTTTCCCTCCATACCAGGCAACATCCTGGTAAATCTCCTCTGCACCCGTTCCAAAGCTTCCACGTCCTTCCTATAATGAGGCGACCAGAACTGTACGCAATACTCCAAATGCGGCCGTACTAGAGTTTTGTACAACTGCAACATGACCTCATGGCTCCGGAACTCAATCCCTCTACCAATAAAGGCCAACACACCATAGGCCTTCTTCACAACCCTATCAACCTGGGTGGCAACTTTCAGGGATCTACGTACATGGACACCGAGATCCCTCTGCTCATCCACACTACCAAGAATTTTACCATTAGCCAAATATTCCGCATTTCTGTTATTCTTTCCAAAGTGAATCACCTCACACTTCTCCACATTAAACTCCATTTGCCACCTCTCAGCCCAGCTCTGCAGCTTATCTATGTCCCTCTGTAACCTGCAACATCCTTCCGCACTGTCTACAACTCCACCGACTTTAGTGTCATCAGCAAATTTACTCACCCATCCTTCCGCGCCCTCCTCTAGGTCATTTATAAAAATGACAAACAGCAACGGCCCCAGAACAGATCCTTGTGGTACGCCATCAATATATAGCATCAATGCTTTACAGCTCCAGGGTCCCAGGTTCGATTCCCGGCTGGGTCACTGTCTGTGTGGAGTCTGCACGTCCTCCCCGTGTGTGCGTGGGTTTCCTCCGGGTGCTCCAGTTTCCTCCCACAGTCCAAAGATGTGCGGGTTAGGTGGATTGGCCATGCTAAATTGCCCGTAGTGTAAGGTTAATGGGGGGATTGTTGGGTTACGGGTATACGGGTTACGTGGGTTTAAGTAGGGTGATCATTGCTCGGCACAACATCGAGGGCCGAAGGGCCTGTTCTGTGCTGTACTGTTCTATGTATACATGTCCTGTTTATACACACAGTACAATGCAGTCACACATGTCCTGTATATACACACCGTACAACATTCTATAAGACCATAAGACCATAAGACATAGGAGCAGAATTAGGCCACTCGGCCCATCGAGTCTGTTCCGCCATTCAATCATGGCTGATATTTTTCTCATCCCCATTCTCCTGCCTTCTCCCCATAACCCCTGATCCCCTTATTAATCAAGAAACTATCTATCTCTGTCTTAGACACTCAGTGAATTGGCCTCCACAGCCTTCTGCAGCAAAGAGTTCCACAGATTCACCACCCTCTGGCTGAAGAAATTCCTCCTCATCTCTGTTTTAAAGGATCGTCCCTTTAGTCTGAGATTGTGTCCTCTGGTTCTAGTTTTTCCTACAGAGGGAAACATCCTCTCCATGTCCACTCTATCCAGGCCTTGCAGTATCCTGTAAGTTTCAATAAGATCCCCCCTCATCCTTCTAAACTCCAATGAGTACAGACCCAGAGTCCTCAACCGTTCCTCATACGACAAGCTCTTCATTCCAGGGATCATTCTTGTGAATCTCCTCTGGACCCTTTCCAAGGCCAGCACATCCTTCCTTAGATACGGGGCCCAAAACTGCTCACAATACTCCAAATGGGGTCTGACCAAAGCCTTATCATAGAATTTACAGTGCAGAAGGAGGCCATTCGGCCCATCGAGTCTGCACCGGCTCTTGGAAAGAGCACCCTACCCAAGGTTAACACCTCCACCCTACCCCCATAACCCAGTAACCCCACCTAACACTAAGGGCAATTTTGGTCACTAAGGGCAATTTATCATGGCCAATCCACCTAACCTACACATCTTTGGACTGTGGGAGGAAACCGGAGCACCCGGAGGAAACCCACGCACACACGGGGAGGATGTGCAGACTCCACACAGACAGTGACCCAAGCCGGAATCGAACCTGGGACCCTGGAGCTGAAATGAAATGAAAATGAAAAATTAAAATCACTTATTGTCACGAGTAGGCTTCAATGAAGTTACTGTGAAAAGCCCCTAGTCGCCACATTCCGGCGCCTGTCCGGGGAGGCTGGTACGGGAATCGAACCGTGCTGCTGGCCTGCTTGGTCTGCTTTAAACGCCAGCGATTTAGCCTTGTGAGCTAAACCAGCCCCTAACCAGCTGTGAACCAATTGTGCGATCCACAATGCTACCGTGCTGCCCTCAATCCAGGCCTCGCAGTATCTTGTAAGTTTCAATAAGATCCACCCCTCATCCTTCTAAACTCCCAACGAGTACAGACCCAGAGTCCTCAACCGTTCCTCATACGACAAGCTCTTCATTCCAGGGATCGTTCTTGTGAACCTCCTCTGGGCCCTTTCCAAGGCCAGCACATCCTTCCTTAGATACGGGGCCCAAAACTGCTCACAATACTCCAAATGGGGTCTGACCAGAGCCTTATACAGCCTCAGAGGTACATCCCTGGTCTTGTATTCTAGCCCTCTTGACATGAATGCTAACATTGCATTTGCCTTCTTAACTGCCGACTGAACCTGCACGTTAACCTTCAGAGAATCGTGAACAAGGACTCCCAAGTCCCTTTGTGCTTCTGATTTCCGAAGCATTTGCCTATTTAGAAAATAGTCTATGCCTAAATTACTCCTTCCAAAGTGCATAACCTCACACTTTTCCACATTGTATTCCATCTGCCACTTCATTGCCCACTCTCCTAGCCTGTCCAAGTCCTTCTACAGCCCCCTTGCTTCCTCAATACTACCTGTCCCTCTACAGATCTTTGTATCATCTGCAAACTTAGCAACAGTTCCTTCAGTTCCTTCTTCCAGATCGTTACTGTACATTGTGAAAGTTGTGGTCCCAGCACAGACCCCTGAGGCACACCACTAGTCACCGGCTGCCATCCTGAAAAAGGCCCCTTTATCCCCACTCCCTGCCTTCTGCCAGCCAGCCAATCCTCTATCCATGCCAGGATCTTACCCTGAACACCATGGGCTCTTATCTTATTTAACAGTCTCCTTTGCGGCACATTGCCAAAGGCCTTCTAAATCTAAATTAATCGTGTCTACTGGTTCTCCTTTGTCTAACTTCCTTGTTACTTCCTCAAAGAACTCTAACAGATTTGTCAGACACGACCTCCCCTTGACAAAGCCGTGCTGACTCAGTCCTATTTTACCATGCACTTCCAAGTAATCCGCAATCTCATCTTTAATAATGGAATCCAAAATCTTACCAATGACCGAAGTCAGGCTAACAGGCCTATAATTTCCCGTCTTCTGCCTCCCTCCCTTCTTAAACAGCGGTGTTACATTAGCCACTTTCCAATCCTCTGGGATCCTTCCTGCCTCCAGTGATTCCTGAAAGATCATCACCAATGCACGAGCCTGAAGGCACTGGTAACGGCGCCGTTGCCGCTCCCTCCAATGAGGTACACCACGAGCCCGGTGGTGGCGGCTACCCTCAAAATTTGGGGGCAGTGGAGGCGACACCGGGGGGAAGTGGGGGGCTCGGTGGAGGCCCCGCTGCGGGGGAACCACCGGTTTGTCCCAGGGAACATGGATGGCGGGTTCCTGGGGTGGCACAGGGCGGGCATTAGGAAGTTGGGAGACCTGTTCATTGACGGGAGGTTTGCGAGCCTGGGTGAGCTGGAGGAGAAGTTTGAGCTCCCCCCGGGGAATATGTTCAGGTACCTTCAGGTCAAGGCGTTTGCTAGGCGGCAGGTGGAGGGGTTCCCTTTGCTGCCCCCGCGGGGGGTAAGGGATCGGGTGCTTTCGGGGGTGTGGGTTGGGGATGGAAAGATGTCTGACATCTACCAGGTGATGCAGGAGGTGGGGGAGGCGTCGGTAGAGGAGCTGAAGGCTAAGTGGGAGGTGGAGCTGGGGGAGCAGATTGAGGAGGGGACATGGGCGGACGCCCTGGAGAGGGTGAACTCCTCCTCTTCATGTGCGAGGCTTAGTCTCATCCAGTTCAAGGTACTGTACAGGGCCCATATGTCCGGATCTAGGATGAGTAGGTTCTTTGGGGGGGGGGGGGGGGGAGGACAGGTGCGTCAGGTGTTCGGGGAGTCCAGCGAACCATGCCCATATGTTCAGGGCATGCCCGGCACTGGAGGAGTTCTGGAAGGGGTGGCGGGGACGGTGTCGAGGGTGGTGGGATCCAGGGTCAAACCAGGTTGGGGACTCGCGATATTTGGGGTTGGAGTGGAGCCGGGAGTGCAGGAGGCGAAAGATGCCGGTGTGCTGGCCTTTGCATCCCTAGTACCCGGCGGAGGATCTTGCTGCAATGGAAAGATGCGAGGCCCCCAAGTGTGGAGACCTGGATCAATGACATGGCGGGATTCATTAAGTTGGAAAGGGTCAAGTTCGCCCTGAGGGGGTCGGTACAAGGGTTCTTTAGGAGGTGGCAACCTTTCCTCGACTTTCTGGCTCAACGATAAGGAACTGGGTCAGCAGCAGCAGCAACCCGGGGGGGAGGGGGGGAAGAGGTTGGGGGGTGGGGGGGGGTTTAGGGGGATAATGTTTAAGTTAATTTGCTTATTGTTAATTTATTCTGTTGTTTATTGGGGTTGGGGTAGGGGGTGGGGGGGTTTGTTATGTGCGTTGTTACTGGTGCCGGGGGTGTTTATTATTATTATTGTTATTGTTATTATTGTTTTGTTGATATATATTTTTCAAAAAATTTCAATAAAAATTATTTTAAAAAAAAATAATTCTATCATATTGTGGTCACTGTTCCCTAAGGGTTCCTTCACCTTAAGATCCCGAATCAAATCTGCCTCATTACACATCACGAAATCCAGAATTGCCTGTTCCCTAGTCGGCTCTGTCAGAAGCTGCTCCAAAAAAACATTTCTTAGACATTCCCCAAATTCCTTTTCTTGGGATCCACTACCAACCTGATTTTCCCAGTCCACCTGAATATTGAAGTCCCCCATGATTATTGTAATATTGCCTTTTTTACATTCCTTTTCTATCTCCTGATTTATTTTCTGCCCAACATCCTGACTACTGCTAGGGAGCCTGTACATACCCCCCATCAGGGTCTTTTTACCTTTGCGATTCCTCAACTCTACCCACAGAGATTCGCTGCCTTCTGATCCTATATCGCTTCTGGCTATCGATTTAACTTCATTCCTTACTAACAATGCAACCCCGCCCACTTTGCCCATAAAATCGTAGAATTATAGAATTTACAGTGCAGAAGGAGGCCATTCGGCCTCTGTAAAGAGCATCCTATCCATGCCCACACCTCCGCCCTATCCCCGTAACCCAGTAACCCCACTTAACCTTTTTGGACACTAAGGGGCAATTTATCATGGCCAATCCATCTCACAGCAAGTCTTTGGACTGTGGGAGGAAACCGGAGCACCCGGAGGAAACCCACGCAGACACGGGGAGAATGTGCAGACTCCGCACAGACAGTGACCCAAGCAGGGAATAGAACCTGGGACCCTGGAGCTATGAAGCAACAGTGCTAACCACTGTGCTACTGTGCTGACCATCTGCCTGTCCTTTCTGTGTATATACTCAATACAGCACTCAGACACACATGTCGTGTATATAGACACAGTACAGCACTCAGACACAGATGTCCTGTATATACACACAGTACAACACTCGGACACAGATGTCCTGCATATACACACAGTACACACTTAGACACACATGTCCTGTATATACACACAGTACAACACTCAGACACACATGTCCTGCATATATACACAGTATGACACTCAGACACAGATGTCCTGCATATACACACAGTACAACACAGACACACATTTCCTGTACATACTCAGTACAACACATATATACACATGTCCTGTATATACAGACAATACAACATGCAGATACCCATGTCCTCTATATACACACAGAACAAGATGCAGACACACATGTCCTGTATACAAACACAGTACGACACATAGACACATGTCCTGAACACACAGTACAACATTCAGAGACACACATGTCACGTATACAAACACAGTAAAACACACATGTCAGGTATACACAGTACGACACTCAGACACACATGTCCTGCATACAGACACTCTTCAACACTCAGAGACACATGTTATGTATACAAACACAGCACAACACAGAGATACATGTTCTGCATATACAGTACAGCACTCAGGCACACATGTCAGGTATACACAGTACGACACTCAGAGACACACATGTCCTGCATACAGGCACAGTACAACACTCAGAGACAGATGGCATGTGTAAAAACAGTACAACATACAGAAAGACATGTCCCGTATACACAGTACAACACACAGAGATACACATGTTATGTATATAATCATTGTAACACACTCTGTGACACATGTCATGCATACAGACACAGTACAATACAGAGACACACATGTCATGTATGCAGAACAGTATAACACAGAGAAGCACACATATCATGTATACAGACACAGTAGAACACTCAGATACACATGTGTCTTGTGTATAGACACTGTATAGCATGCAGGGACACACATGTCATGTATATAGACACTGTACAACATACAGAAACACACAGACACCGTACAATACACATGTCATGCATACATAACAGTACAACACACAGACACACATGTCATATATACAGACACAATATAACACAGAAAAGCACATGTTCTGCATACAGACACTACAGCACGCAGAAAAACATGTCATATCTACAGACACAGTACAACACACAGCGACGCACATGTCATGTATACAGAACAGTACAATACAAACACACATATATCCTGCATTCAGATATGTACAACACACAGAGACACATATATCCTGCACACAGACACTGGACAACATTCAGAGACGCACATGTCACGTATACAGAACAGTACCATAGAGACACACGTGTCATGTATACACAATACAACATGCAGAAAGACATGTCATTGATGCGAACACAATATGCCACCCAGATAGACACACAATCTATTTCAGAGACACATTAGATTGAAGATTGGATCTGTACACAGCATTGGTGATGAAATCCCCCCCGACTCTCAGAGGCTGCTGAAGGTCTGCCCAGCTTTCTCTCAATGACCTTGATTGATGTCTGTAAGGAGCGCAGACTGCTCAAAGTGAAATAGCAGGCAGCCAGTTCTGCCTCTGAGCTGCCAGTGCTGTTGGCGAGAGAGGAGCGGGGGGCAGATATGAACACTCTCCAGATGTGAACACTCCCACAATCAGCCCCCTGGCACAATCACACACAGCCAGCCACCGTCACTAATCGCAAGCATGCTCACTGCCTACCTTCAATCTTCACACAGCTACTGATCCGACTAACAGAACAAGTGCACCAGGCAAATATTCACCAACTTCCCTCACGTCTATCCCCATGTCTCAACATTTGGGGCTTCCACAGTCCGACTGCTCCAATAAACTGCTCTGATCCAACTGTCTGTCACACTAATTCTCTGTGTGTGTGTGTGCAGTCTGCTGTGGCTGGGCCTGATTCCCGCAGGGTCCTAATGCCACGGGAAATCTATCCTCTGAAAATCAGCTCAATCCCTCTCAAACGGGAGCAAATGCAATGAAAATGGCTTATTGTCACGAGTAGGTTTCAAATGCAGTTACTGTGAAAAGCCCCTAGTCGCCACATTCCGGTGCCTGTTCGGGGAGGCTGGTACGGGAATTGAACCGTGCTGCTGGCCTGCCTTGGTCTGCGTTTAAAGCCAGCGATCTTTTGGCCATGAGAGATTTATTACCAGCCAAACAGGCGAACACAGATCGGACCTGCACACAAATCTGTAAAATGGAATAACACAAGGCAGACATGGACAAAGGTCCCATTGACTGGGGTCAGCACGGGGTCGTTAATCAGGGGGCGCGGATTAAAGGTAACGGGCAAGAGGCTTCAAGGGGATTTGGGAAATTCTTCACCTGGTGGGAATCTGGAACTCGCTGCCTGAGAGGCGGGAACCGTCACAGCGTTTAACAAGTATTTAGATGAGTATTTGAACCAGAGCTGACAAGGCTATAAAAACAAAAAACAAAGAAAATTACAGCACAGGAACAGACCCTTCGGCCCTCCCAGCCTGCGCCGCAAAGTGCTGGCAAATGGGAATAGAGTAAATGTGGGCTTGATGGTCAGCACGGAGGCGATGGGCTGAAAGGCCTCCTTCCATAATTTAAAACTCTATCGGCGGGATTCTCCGATTCCGATTTTGAGGCTGTGTCTGGCGGAAGTGTCTAGTTTGACGCTGAAGAAGTCTGTGATGACCCACACCGATGTTCCGCCCTGTGGGGAGCCAGCAGCCGCGCCACACAAAACTCCCGACGTTCCCGGAAAAAACGGTAAGAGAATTGCCGTGGCCATCGGCCCTGCCGTACAACATGACGCCGGCCCGCCAGATACTGCCCTCCCTGCACACCCACCTCGGCATCCCCAGACCACCACCCACACCAGTACGTCTCAGCCCCCGCCAAAGCCCCCCACCCGGGAAGCGGAGAGTTCCCTACCCCACCCCGGCCCGACTGTGGCAGCGCTGAACACAATCTGCAGACGTCACGCAAGGCAGACAACACCTCAGACCACATGTGGGCAGCAGGGTAGCATGGTGGTTAGCATAAATGCTTCACAGCTCCAGGGTCCCAGGTTCGATTCCCGGCTGGGTCACTGTCTGTGCGGAGTCTGCACGTCCTCCCCCGTGTGTGCGTGGGTTTCCTCCGGGTGCTCCGGTTTCCTCCCACAGTCCAAAGATGTGCGGGTTAGGTGGATTGGCCATGCTAAATTGCCCGTAGTGTTCTAATAGTAAGGTTAAGGGGGGGGGTTGTTGGGTTACGGGTATAGGGTGGTTACGTGGGTTTGAGTAGGGTGATCATTGCTCGGCACAACATTGAGGGCCGAAGGGCCTGTTCTGTGCTGTACTGTTCTATGTTCTATGTGACCCACGCCGCCGAGAAGTCGGCCCATCGGGGGGCGGAGCATTGGGGGAGGGTCATCGGGGGGCGGAGCATTGGGGGAGGGTACTCGGGGGGCGGAGTATTGGGGGAGGGTAATTGGGGGGCGGAGCATTTGGGGAGGGTCATCGGGGGGCGGAGCATTGGGGGAGGGTACTCGGGGGGCGGAGCATTGGGGGAGGGTAATTGGGGGGCGGAACATTGGGGGAGGGTACTCGGGGGCGGAGCATTGGGGGAGGGTAATTGGGGGGCGGAGCATTGGGGGAGGGTACTCGGGGGCGGAGCATTGGGGGAGGGTAATCGGGGGGCGGAGCATTGGGGGAGGGTAATCGGGGGCGGAGCATTGGGGGAGGGTACTCAGGGGGCGAAGCATTGGGGGAGGGTAATTGGGGGCGGAGCATTGGGGGAGGGTACTCGGGGGGCGGAGCATTGGGGGAGGGCTATCGGGGGCGGAGCATTGGGGGAGGGTCCTCGGGGGGCGGAGCATTGGGGGAGGGTAATCGGGGGGAGGAGCATTGGGGGAGGGCTCTCGGGGGGCGGAGCATTGGGGGAGGGTAATTGGGGGGCCGAGCATTGGGGGAGGACACTCGGGGGGCGGAGCATTGGGGGAGGGTACTCGGGGGGCGGAGCATTGGGGGAGGGTAATTGGGGGGCGGAGCATTGGGGGAGGGTGCTCGGGGGGCGGAGCATTGGGGGAGGGCTATCGGGGGGGCGGAGCATTGGGGGAGGGTACTCGGGGGGCGGAGTATTGGGGGAGGGTACTCGGGGGGCGGAGCATTGGGGGAGGGCTATCGGGGGGCGGAGCATTGGGGAGGGTACTCGGGGGGCGGAGCATTGGGGGAGGGTAATCGGGGGGAGGAGCATTGGGGGAGGGTAATCGGGGGGGAGGAGCATTGCGGGAGGGTAATCGGGGGGCGGAGCATTGGGGAGGGTAATCGGGGGGAGGAGCATTGGGGGAGGGTCATTGGGGGCGGAGCATTGGGGGAGGGCTATCGGGGAGCAGAGCATTGGGGGAGGGTACTCGGGGGCGGAGCATTGGGGGAGGGTAATCGGGGGGGAGGAGCATTGGGGGAGGGTAATCGGGGGGCGGAGCATTGGGGAGGGTAATCGGGGGGAGGAGCATTGGGGAGGGTAATCGGGGGGAGGAGCATTGGGGGAGGGTCATTGGGGGGCGGAGCATTGGGGGAGGGTACTCGGGGGCGGAGCATTGGGGGAGGGTCATTGGGGGGCGGAGCATTGGGAGAGGGTCATTGGGGGGCGGAGCATTGGGGGAGGGTACTCGGGGGGCGGAGCATTGGGGGAGGGTCATCAGGTGACGTCCTGAAGCCGTCCCACCAGCGGCAGAATACTCAGCGATGATGCTGCTCTGTAGGGGGCGGAGCATCCAAAACAGCCAACACTCCCTCAGTACTGACCCTCTGACAGAGCAGCACTCCCTCAGTACTGACCCTCTGACAGTGCAGCACTCTCTCAGTACTGACCCTCTGACAGTGCAGCACTCCCTCAGTACTGACCCTCTGACAGTGCAGCACTCTCTCAGTACTGACCCTCCGACAATGCAGCACTCCCTCAGTACTGACCCTCTGACAGTGCAGCACTCCCTCAGTACTGACCCTCTGACAGTGCAGCACTCTCTCAGTACTGACCCTCCGACAATGCAGCACTCCCTCAGTACTGACCCTCCGACAATGCAGCACTCCCTCAGTACTGACCCTCTGACAGTGCAGCACTCCCTCAGTACTGACCCTCTGACAGTGCAGCACTCCCTCAGTACTGACCCTCTGACAGTGCAGCACTCCCTCAGTACTGACCCTCTGACAGTGCAGCACTCCCTCAGTACTGACCCTCTGACAGTGCAGCACTCCCTCAGTACTGACCCTCTGACAGTGCTGCACTCCCTCAGTACTGACCCTCTGACAGTGCTGCACTCCCTCAGTACTGACCCTCTGACAGTGCAGCGCTCCCTCAGCACCGGCCCTCTGACAGTATGGCACTCCCTCAGTACTGACCCTCTGACAGTGCAGCACTCCCTCAGTACTGACCCTCTGACAGTGCAGCGCTCCCTCAGCACCGGCCCTCTGACAGTGTGGCACTCCCTCAGTACTGACCCTCTGACAGTGCAGCACTCCCTCAGTACTGACCCTCTGACAGTACAGCACTCCCTCAGTACTGACCTTCTGACAGTGAGGCACTCCCTCAGTACTGACCCTCTGACAGTGCAGCACTCCCTCAATACTGACCCTCTGACAGTGCAGCACTCCCTCAGTACGGACCCTCTGACAGTGCGGCACTCCCTCAGTACTGACCCTCTGACAGTGCAGCACTCCCTCAGTACTGACCCTCTGACAGTGCGGCACTCCCTCAGTACTGACCCTCTGACAGTGCAGCACTCCCTCAGTACTGACCCTCTGACAGTGCGGTGCTCCCTCAGTACTGACCCTCTGTCAGTGCGGCACTCCCTCAGTACTGACCATCTGACAGTGCAGCACTCCCTCAGTACTGACCCTCTGACAGTGCAGCACTCCCTCAGTACTGACCTTCTGACAGTGCGACACTCCCTCAGTACTGACTCTCTGACAGTGTGGCACTCCCTCAGTACTGACCCTCTGACAGTGCGGCAC
>NC_052151.1:3082925-3139380 GCF_902713615.1 Scyliorhinus canicula | reverse complement strand
ATGGTGGAGGCCTGGTCGCTGGGTGGGACCGTGTCCTTCACAGCGAGCGAGCGAGTCTGCCCAGCTGCAGGAAAGATGGCGGAGGCCTGGTCGCTGGGTGGGACCGTGTCCTTCACAGCGAGCGAGTCAGCCCAGCTGCAGGAAAGATGGCGGAGGCCTGGTCGCTGGGTGGGACCGTGTCCTTCACAGCGAGCGAGCGAGTCAGCCCAGCTGCAGGAAAGATGGCGGATGCCTGGTCGCTGGGTGGGGCCGTGTCCTTCACAGCGAGCGAGTCAGCCCAGCTGCAGGAAAGATGGCGGAGGCCTGGTCGCTGGGTGGGACCGTGTCCTTCACAGCGAGCGAGCGAGCCCAGCTGCAGGAAAGATGGCGGAGGCCTGGTCGCTGGGTGGGACCGTGTCCTTCACAGCGAGCGAGTCAGCCCAGCTGCAGGAAAGATGGCGGAGGCCTGGTCGCTGGGTGGGACCGTGTCCTTCACAGCGAGCGAGCGAGTCAGCCCAGCTGCAGGAAAGATGGCGGAGGCCTGGTCGCTGGGTGGGACCGTGTCCTTCACAGCGAGCGAGTCAGCCCAGCTGCAGGAAAGATGGCGGAGGCCTGGTCGCTGGGTGGGACAGCGTCCTTCACAGCGAGCGAGTCAGCCCAGCTGCAGGAAAGATGGCGGAGGCCTGGTCGCTGGGTGGGACCGTGTCCTTCACAGCGAGCGAGCGAGTCAGCCCAGCTGCAGGAAAGATGGCAGAGGCCTGGTCGCTGGGTGGGACAGCGTCCTTCACAGCGAGCGAGTCTGCCCAGCTGCAGGAAAGATGGCGGAGGCCTGGTCGCTGGGTGGGACCGTGTCCTTCACAGCGAGCGAGCGAGTCTGCCCAGCTGCAGGAAAGATGGCAGAGGCCTGGTCGCTGGGTGGGACCGTGTCCTTCACAGCGAGCGAGTCAGCCCAGCTGCAGGAAAGATGGCGGAGGCCTGGTCGCTGGGTGGGACCGTGTCCTTCACAGCGAGCGAGTCAGCCCAGCTGCAGGAAAGATGGCGGAGGCCTGGTCGCTCAGTGGGGCCGTGTCCTTCACAGCGAGCGAGCGTGTCAGCCCAGCTGCAGGAAAGATGGCGGAGGCCTGGTCGCTGGGTGGGACCGTGTCCTTCACAGCGAGCGAGTGAGCCCAGCTGCAGGAAAGATGGCGGAGGCCTGGTCGCTGGGTGGGACCGTGTCCTTCACAGCGAGCGAGCGAGTCAGCCCAGCTGCAGGAAAGATGGCGGAGGCCTGGTCGCTGGGTGGGACCGTGTCCTTCACAGCGAGCGAGCGAGTCAGCCCAGCTGCAGGAAAGATGGCGGAGGCCTGGTCGCTGGGTGGGACCGTGTCCTTCACAGCGAGCGAGCGAGTCTGCCCAGCTGCAGGAAAGATGGCGGAGGCCTGGTCGCTGGGTGGGACAGCGTCCTTCACAGCGAGCGAGTCAGCCCAGCTGCAGGAAAGATGGCGGAGGCCTGGTCGCTGGGTGGGACAGCGTCCTTCACAGCGAGCGAGTCTGCCCAGCTGCAGGAAAGATGGCGGAGGCCTGGTCGCTGGGTGGGACCGTGTCCTTCACAGCGAGCGAGTCAGCCCAGCTGCAGGAAAGATGGCGGAGGCCTGGTCGCTGGGTGGGACCGCGTCCTTCACAGCGAGCGAGTCAGCCCAGCTGCAGGAAAGATGGCGGAGGCCTGGTCGCTGGGTGGGACCGTGTCCTTCACAGCGAGCGAGTCAGCCCAGCTGCAGGAAAGATGGCGGAGGCCTGGTCGCTGGGTGGGACCGTGTCCTTCACAGCGAGCGAGCGAGTCAGCCCAGCTGCAGGAAAGATGGCGGAGGCCTGGTCGCTGGGTGGGGCCGTGTCCTTCACAGCGAGCGAGCGAGTCAGCCCAGCTGCAGGAAAGATGGCGGAGGCCTGGTCGCTGGGTGGGACAGCGTCCTTCACAGCGAGCGAGTCAGCCCAGCTGCAGGAAAGATGGCGGAGGCCTGGTTGCTGGGTGGGACCGTGTCCTTCACAGCGAGCGAGTCAGCCCAGCTGCAGGAAAGATGGCGGAGGCCTGGTCGCTGGGTGGGACAGCGTCCTTCACAGCGAGCGAGTCTGCCCAGCTGCAGGAAAGATGGCGGAGGCCTGGTCGCTGGGTGGGACCGTGTCCTTCACAGCGAGCGAGCGAGTCAGCCCAGCTGCAGGAAAGATGGCGGAGGCCTGGTCGCTGGGTGGGGCCGTGTCCTTCACAGCGAGCGAGCGAGTCAGCCCAGCTGCAGGAAAGATGGCGGAGGCCTGGTCGCTGGGTGGGACCGTGTCCTTCACAGCGAGCGAGTCAGCCCAGCTGCAGGAAAGATGGCGGAGGCCTGGTCGCTCAGTGGGGCCGTGTCCTTCACAGCGAGCGAGCGAGTCAGCCCAGCTGCAGGAAAGATGGCGGAGGCCTGGTCGCTGGGTGGGACCGTGTCCTTCACAGCGAGCGAGTCAGCCCAGCTGCAGGAAAGATGGCGGAGGCCTGGTCGCTGGGTGGGACCGTGTCCTTCACAGCGAGCGAGTCAGCCCAGCTGCAGGAAAGATGGCGGAGGCCTGGTCGCTGGGTGGGGCCGTGTCCTTCACAGCGAGCGAGTCAGCCCAGCTGCAGGAAAGATGGCGGAGGCCTGGTCGCTGGGTGGGGCCGTGTCCTTCACAGCGAGCGAGTCAGCCCAGCTGCAGGAAAGATGGCGGAGGCCTGGTCGCTGGGTGGGGCCGTGTCCTTCACAGCGAGCGAGTCAGCCCAGCTGCAGGAAAGATGGCGGAGGCCTGGTCGCTGGGTGGGACCGTGTCCTTCACAGCGAGCGAGTCAGCCCAGCTGCAGGAAAGATGGCGGAGGCCTGGTCGCTGGGTGGGACCGCGTCCTTCACAGCGAGCGAGCGAGTCAGCCCAGCTGCAGGAAAGATGGCGGAGGCCTGGTCGCTGGGTGGGGCCGTGTCCTTCACAGCGAGCGAGCGAGTCAGCCCAGCTGCAGGAAAGATGGCGGAGGCCTGGTCGCTGGGTGGGACCGTGTCCTTCACAGCGAGCGAGTCAGCCCAGCTGCAGGAAAGATGGCGGAGGCCTGGTCACTGGGTGGGGCCGTGTCCTTCACAGCGAGCGAGTCAGCCCAGCTGCAGGAAAGATGGCGGAGGCCTGGTCGCTGGGTGGGACCGTGTCCTTCACAGCGAGCGAGCAAGTCAGCCCAGCTGCAGGAAAGATGGCGGAGGCCTGGTCGCTGGGTGGGACCGTGTCCTTCACAGCGAGCGAGTCTGCCCAGCTGCAGGAAAGATGGCGGAGGCCTGGTCGCTGGGTGGGACCGTGTCCTTCACAGCGAGCGAGTCTGCCCAGCTGCAGGAAAGATGGCGGAGGCCTGGTCGCTGGGTGGGACCGTGTCCTTCACAGCGAGCGAGTCAGCCCAGCTGCAGGAAAGATGGCGGAGGCCTGGTCGCTGGGTGGGACCGTGTCCTTCACAGCGAGCGAGTCAGCCCAGCTGCAGGAAAGATGGCGGAGGCCTGGTCGCTGGGTGGGACCGTGTCCTTCACAGCGAGCGAGCGAGTCAGCCCAGCTGCAGGAAAGATGGCGGAGGCCTGGTCGCTGGGTGGGACCGTGTCCTTCACAGCGAGCGAGTCTGCCCAGCTGCAGGAAAGATGGCGGAGGCCTGGTCGCTGGGTGGGACCGTGTCCTTCACAGCGAGCGAGTCAGCCCAGCTGCAGGAAAGATGGCGGAGGCCTGGTCGCTGGGTGGGACCGTGTCCTTCACAGCGAGCGAGTCAGCCCAGCTGCAGGAAAGATGGCGGAGGCCTGGTCGCTGGGTGGGACCGTGTCCTTCACAGCGAGCGAGCGAGTCAGCCCAGCTGCAGGAAAGATGGACGGAGGCCTGGTCGCTGGGTGGGACCGTGTCCTTCACAGCGAGCGAGTCAGCCCAGCTGCAGGAAAGATGGCGGAGGCCTGGTCGCTGGGTGGGGCCGTGTCCTTCACAGCGAGCGAGCGAGTCAGCCCAGCTGCAGGAAAGATGGCGGAGGCCTGGTCGCTGGGTGGGACCGTGTCCTTCACAGCGAGCGAGCCAGCCCAGCTGCAGGAAAGATGGCGGAGGCCTGGTCGCTGGGTGGGACCGTGTCCTTCACAGCGAGCGAGCGAGACCAGCTGCAGGAAAGATGGCGGAGGCCTGGTCGCTGGGTGGGACCGTGTCCTTCACAGCGAGCGAGTCAGCCCAGCTGCAGGAAAGATGGCGGAGGCCTGGTCGCTGGGTGGGACCGTGTCCTTCACAGCGAGCGAGCGAGTCAGCCCAGCTGCAGGAAAGATGGCGGGGGCCTGGTCGCTGGGTGGGACCGTGTCCTTCACAGCGAGCGAGTCAGCCCAGCTGCAGGAAAGATGGCGGAGGCCTGGTCGCTGGGTGGGACAGCGTCCTTCACAGCGAGCGAGTCAGCCCAGCTGCAGGAAAGATGGCGGAGGCCTGGTCGCTGGGTGGGACCGTGTCCTTCACAGCGAGCGAGCGAGTCAGCCCAGCTGCAGGAAAGATGGCAGAGGCCTGGTCGCTGGGTGGGACAGCGTCCTTCACAGCGAGCGAGTCTGCCCAGCTGCAGGAAAGATGGCGGAGGCCTGGTCGCTGGGTGGGACCGTGTCCTTCACAGCGAGCGAGCGAGTCTGCCCAGCTGCAGGAAAGATGGCAGAGGCCTGGTCGCTGGGTGGGACCGTGTCCTTCACAGCGAGCGAGTCAGCCCAGCTGCAGGAAAGATGGCGGAGGCCTGGTCGCTGGGTGGGACCGTGTCCTTCACAGCGAGCGAGTCAGCCCAGCTGCAGGAAAGATGGCGGAGGCCTGGTCGCTCAGTGGGGCCGTGTCCTTCACAGCGAGCGAGCGTGTCAGCCCAGCTGCAGGAAAGATGGCGGAGGCCTGGTCGCTGGGTGGGACCGTGTCCTTCACAGCGAGCGAGTCAGCCCAGCTGCAGGAAAGATGGCGGAGGCCTGGTCGCTGGGTGGGACCGTGTCCTTCACAGCGAGCGAGCGAGTCAGCCCAGCTGCAGGAAAGATGGCGGAGGCCTGGTCGCTGGGTGGGACCGTGTCCTTCACAGCGAGCGAGCGAGTCAGCCCAGCTGCAGGAAAGATGGCGGAGGCCTGGTCGCTGGGTGGGACCGTGTCCTTCACAGCGAGCGAGCGAGTCTGCCCAGCTGCAGGAAAGATGGCGGAGGCCTGGTCGCTGGGTGGGACCGTGTCCTTCACAGCGAGCGAGTCAGCCCAGCTGCAGGAAAGATGGCGGAGGCCTGGTCGCTGGGTGGGACCGTGTCCTTCACAGCGAGCGAGCGAGTCAGCCCAGCTGCAGGAAAGATGGCGGATGCCTGGTCGCTGGGTGGGGCCGTGTCCTTCACAGCGAGCGAGTCAGCCCAGCTGCAGGAAAGATGGCGGAGGCCTGGTCGCTGGGTGGGACCGTGTCCTTCACAGCGAGCGAGCGAGACCAGCTGCAGGAAAGATGGCGGAGGCCTGGTCACTGGGTGGGACCGTGTCCTTCACAGCGAGCGAGCGAGCCCAGCTGCAGGAAAGATGGCGGAGGCCTGGTCGCTGGGTGGGACCGTGTCCTTCACAGCGAGCGAGCGAGTCAGCCCAGCTGCAGGAAAGATGGCGGGGGCCTGGTCGCTGGGTGGGACCGTGTCCTTCACAGCGAGCGAGTCAGCCCAGCTGCAGGAAAGATGGCGGAGGCCTGGTCGCTGGGTGGGACAGCGTCCTTCACAGCGAGCGAGTCAGCCCAGCTGCAGGAAAGATGGCGGAGGCCTGGTCGCTGGGTGGGACCGTGTCCTTCACAGCGAGCGAGCGAGTCAGCCCAGCTGCAGGAAAGATGGCAGAGGCCTGGTCGCTGGGTGGGACAGCGTCCTTCACAGCGAGCGAGTCTGCCCAGCTGCAGGAAAGATGGCGGAGGCCTGGTCGCTGGGTGGGACCGTGTCCTTCACAGCGAGCGAGCGAGTCTGCCCAGCTGCAGGAAAGATGGCAGAGGCCTGGTCGCTGGGTGGGACCGTGTCCTTCACAGCGAGCGAGTCAGCCCAGCTGCAGGAAAGATGGCGGAGGCCTGGTCGCTGGGTGGGACCGTGTCCTTCACAGCGAGCGAGTCAGCCCAGCTGCAGGAAAGATGGCGGAGGCCTGGTCGCTCAGTGGGGCCGTGTCCTTCACAGCGAGCGAGCGTGTCAGCCCAGCTGCAGGAAAGATGGCGGAGGCCTGGTCGCTGGGTGGGACCGTGTCCTTCACAGCGAGCGAGTCAGCCCAGCTGCAGGAAAGATGGCGGAGGCCTGGTCGCTGGGTGGGACCGTGTCCTTCACAGCGAGCGAGCGAGTCAGCCCAGCTGCAGGAAAGATGGCGGAGGCCTGGTCGCTGGGTGGGACCGTGTCCTTCACAGCGAGCGAGCGAGTCAGCCCAGCTGCAGGAAAGATGGCGGAGGCCTGGTCGCTGGGTGGGACCGTGTCCTTCACAGCGAGCGAGCGAGTCTGCCCAGCTGCAGGAAAGATGGCGGAGGCCTGGTCGCTGGGTGGGACCGTGTCCTTCACAGCGAGCGAGCGAGTCAGCCCAGCTGCAGGAAAGATGGCGGAGGCCTGGTCGCTGGGTGGGACAGCGTCCTTCACAGCGAGCGAGTCAGCCCAGCTGCAGGAAAGATGGCGGAGGCCTGGTCGCTGGGTGGGACCGTGTCCTTCACAGCGAGCGAGCGAGTCAGCCCAGCTGCAGGAAAGATGGCGGAGGCCTGGTCGCTGGGTGGGACAGCGTCCTTCACAGCGAGCGAGTCTGCCCAGCTGCAGGAAAGATGGCGGAGGCCTGGTCGCTGGGTGGGACCGTGTCCTTCACAGCGAGCGAGTCAGCCCAGCTGCAGGAAAGATGGCGGAGGCCTGGTCGCTGGGTGGGACCGTGTCCTTCACAGCGAGCGAGCGAGTCAGCCCAGCTGCAGGAAAGATGGCGGATGCCTGGTCGCTGGGTGGGACCGTGTCCTTCACAGCGAGCGAGTCAGCCCAGCTGCAGGAAAGATGGCGGAGGCCTGGTCGCTGGGTGGGACCGTGTCCTTCACAGCGAGCGAGCGAGACCAGCTGCAGGAAAGATGGCGGAGGCCTGGTCGCTGGGTGAGACCCCCAGTCAGGATAGTAACGTGAGGGGATTGTGGGACCGGTGAAGAGGTCGAGGGTGTTTTGCATTTAAAGAGCCTCAAGGCCAATGTGGTGATATTGCAGGAGACCCACCTGAGGGTGAAGGATCAGGTGAGGCTCAGGAAGGGCTAGGTGAGTCAGGTGTTCCATTCTAGGGCTCGGGGAAGAGGGGGGGGGGGGTGCTGTGTTGGTGGGTAAGAGGGTGATGTTTCAGATGGAGAAGGTGATGCCAGACCAGGGGGTCAGGTATGTGATTGTGATGGGGACGGTCGAGGGGGGTTTGGTGGGACTGGCAAAGGTATAATAGTAATAATGGCTTATTGTCACAAGTAGGCTTCAGTGAAGTTACTGTGAAAAGCCCCTAGTCGCCACATTCCGGCACCTGTTCGGGGAGGCTCGTACTAGAATTGAACCCACGCTGCTGGCCTTGTTCTGCATTACAAGCCAGCTGTCTTAGCCCACTGTGCTAAACCAGCCCCTGATATATGGCTGATATATGGGGTATATGGCCCCACTGGGACGTTGTAGGGTTTACGAAGAGGATACTGGGTGCTGGATATTATATGAAGTTTAAGGACAAGTTGGTGTCAGTGATGGGAATGTTTGAGGAGCCAATAGGTAGGGAGGTATCACCACAAACATTGGGACAGACTTTGATTTTCCTGCTGTTAAATAAGGACAAAGATCCGGTGGAGTGTGGGTTGTATCGGCCCATGTCTGTTAAATGTGGATGCCAAGATACCGGCACAGTTGGAGGGGGTGCCTCCCAAAGGTGATAGGAGAAGAAAGTCTTATCGATAAGGGATTGCTCATTCCACATCTTTCCAGCCCACCTCGGTTCAAGCTTTCGATCTGTTACTGCGGACGTCTGTAACCTGTTTTGGTTGGTTGGTGATAGGTCCCATTCACTGGTGTTTGTGAAGGGGGGCATCTGTTCTTGAATGTTAGAAGGTTGTTAAATGTGATCATGATGCTGACCAAAGGGAAGGAAACAAAGAACAAAGAAAAGTACAGCACAGGAACAGGCCCTTCGGCCCTCCAAGCCCGTGCCGACCATGCTGCCTGTCTAACCTAAAATCTTCCACACTTCCTGGGGCCGTATCCCTCTATTCCCATCCTATTCATGTATTTGTCAAGATGCCCCTTAAATGTCACTATCGTCCCTGCTTCCACCACCTCCTCCGGCAGCGAGTTCCAGGCACCCACTATCCTCTGTGTAAAAAACCTGCCTCGTACATCTCTAAACCTTGCCCCTCGCACCTTAAACCTATGCCCCCTAGTAATTGCCCCCTCTACCCTGGGGAAAAGCCTCTGACTATTCATTCTGTCTATGCCCCTTATAGTTTTGTAGACCTCTATGAGGTCGCACCTCAACCTCCGTCGTTCCAGTGAGAACAAACCGAGTTTATTCAGCCGCTCCTCATAGCTAATGCCCTCCATACCAGGGAACATCCTGGTAAATCTCTTCTGCACCTTCTCTAAAGCCTCCAATCCTTTTGGTAGTGTGTCGACCAGAATTGAAAACTATACTCCAATTATGGCTTAACTAAGGTTCTATACAGCTGCAACATGACTTGCCAATTCTTATACTCAATACCCCGGCCAATGAAGGCAAGCATGCCGTATGTCTTCTTGACTACCTTCTCCACCTGCGTTGCCCCTTTCAGTGACCTGTGGACCTGTACACCTAGAACTCTCTGACTGTCAATACACTTGGGGGTTCTACCATTCACTGTATATTCCCTACCTGTATTAGACCTTCCAAAATGCATTACCACACATTTGTCCGGATTAAACTCCCATCTGCCATCACTCCGCCCAAGTCTCCAAACAATCTAAATCCTGCTGTATCCTCTGACAGTCCTCATCGCATCCGCAATTCCACCAACCTTTGTGTCGTCTGCAAACGGATGTGGTGGTGCTAGATGCGGAGCAGGCGTTCGACCGGGTAGAGTGGGAGTATTTGAATGTGGGCCTGGAAAGATTTGGGATTGGGCCGAGGTTTACAGCATGGGTATGGGTGTGTATAAGGAGCCGATGGTAAGTATTCACACGAACAAAATGAGCTCAGCATATTTTGCTCTGCACTGGGGTATGAGGCAGGGGTGTCCTAAGTCCCCCCTGCTATTTGCATCGGCGATATAGCTGCTGCCATTTCTCTAAGGAGTTTGGGGTTGTGGAGAGGGATAGTGAGGGGGGGGGGGGGGGGGGCAACATATGGAATCCTTGTACCCGGTCGATTTGCTACTGTACATCTCCGAGCCGAGTACTGTTGTTGAAAACACACCACTATTCTTAGAAGTCCCCCTATACCAAAAAGGGCCGACATTCTAAATGGTGAACAGGGATTCTCACTCCCTGACTCCGATGCAGGCTTCGGTGGGTGCTATTCAGGTCAAACTATATTTTCAAGTTATCCCCCGGTATAACCCATACCTTCACCGAAGATTTCATCTACTTACCACTTAGTATCTTCGATCCTGGGTCCTGCATTGCTCAGTAAGTAAAATAGGCTTAGGAATAACCATTGTTTCAGGTTAAATTAAGTTATTTTATTATTATATTTTTTCTTTTAAAAGCTGCAATCACTTTCTTTACAGAAAGGTAAAAAGATCTTGCTTCTGGATCCTGCTGGTTGGTTGAAGGGACCTTCAGGCCCAACTTGACAATCAATCTTCTTGGATGTCTGTTCTTCTTGAGATATATTCGCTGGTTAGCTCGGTTGCTGTGTCTTGTCGATCCCATGTACCGAGCTGTGAGAGCTGGCTCTGCTGGCTATCTCTGAGCTGACTCTGCCTCCTCTTTAAATTCTGGTCTTCCTTAGATGTATTAGCTGTTTTAGCTCAGCTTGTCTTATCTTTCCCATGGCCGATCTGGCTGTAAGCTGACTCTGCTTGCTTCTCTTGTTCCTTCTCCCTTCTCTCTGAGTTCTGGTTCTGGTAGTTCCTGCTCTGGTCTTTGGGTTTATATTCTCTTTCCAACAGTTATTATGTTTTTATGACCTTATTGTAAAGTAACTATTATTTCACTTTGATTGTAAAAAGTATCTTTGATCTAAACATTCTAATACAACTAAGTATTCATTTTGACATAACCTCACCTCTCAGGTCTCTGATTACATTGTTTCCTTTGTGATGTTCAAAGTTCCTTTGTGATATTCAAAAATGCTTTGATTTCAATAGGGGTGAGAATTTTGGTTTGGTTCCTGTCACTTCTATAGTTTTATTTTCCAATTGTGTCCTCAGCTCATAGCTTTGCCTTTGATTTTGGCTTTAAATTATGTTTCTCGCAGACTGATAGTCTCCCGTTTTCTTTAATTTACCTGGTGTCCGCAGAATTTCACACTGAGAATTGTCACCAAATTCAACTGAAACCCTCATCCTTTCCTTTCCAGATGCTTACTAAGATAGTTACTTTCAATGAATGTGTGAACCATTGCTTTTAGCTTCATACAAAAATCCTGTGTGTTTGTTTGGGAGAAGGAATCTGCATTTTATAATCCTGCTCATTGCAGCTGCTATCAATCCTTTGTAGGATCTTACCCTGTATCCTCTCATGTTTCTCTCAGACCAGATATTGCCGGACTTGCATGTTTCAAATGACACATCTTTCCATATTTTCAATTACAGTACGTAGGTGGGGAATATAATTGGTCTGCTCCAACTTTGAAGAACTAGAGGCAGTTTCAACTTTAAGCTGGGGGCCAGGTTGGGGAAGGCAACGCCGATTAGGGGAAATGGTACCTTTGAGCCAGGAAGGATGGATGCGACGTTTCAGAGGTGGGAGGAAAGGGGGATGAGGGCAGTGAAGGACCGGTTCCCGGGGCCAGGTTAAAGGAGTTGGGGGAGAAGTACTGGTTGGCCCTGAGGAAGGGTTCAGGTACCTGCAGCTCCGAGACTTTGCAGGGAGGCTCTTTCTGACTAACCCGATAACACCTCGATGTTGCAGGAGGTAATGTCGCCCCCTCGCTGTTGGTGGAGGTACTCTCGCCCCCTCACTGTTGGAGGAGATAGTGCCGCCCCCTCGCTGTTGGAGGAGGTACTGCCGCCCCCTCTCTGTTGGAGGGGGTAGTGCCGCCCCCTCGCTGTTGGAGGAGGTACTGCCGCCCCCTCTCTGTTGGAGGGGGTAGTGCCGCCCTCTCTCTGTTGGAGGAGGTACTGCCGCCCCCTCACTGTTGGAGGAGGTACTGCCGCCCCCTCTCTGTTGGAGGGGGTAGTGTCGCCCCCTCGCTGTTGGAAGAGGTAGTGCCGCTCACTCTCTGTTGGAGGAGGTACTCTCGCCCCCTCACTGTTGGAGGAGATAGTGTTGCCCCCTCTCTGTTGGAGGAGGTAGTGTCGCCCCCTCTCAGTTGGAGGGGGTACTGCCGCCCCCTCTCTGTTGGAGGGGGTAGTGTCGCCCCCTCTCTGTTGGAGGAGGTACTGCAGCCCCCTCTCTGTTGGAGGGGGTAGTGCCGCCCCCTCTCTGTTGGAGGGGGTACTGCCGCCCCCTCACTGTTGGAGGAGGTACTGCCGCCCCCTCACTGTTGGAGGGGGTCCTGCCGCCCCCTCTCTGTTGGAGGAGGTAGTGCCGCCCCCTCTCTGTTGGAGGAGGTAGTGTCGCCCCCTCTCTGTTGGAGGGGGTAGTGCCGCCCCCTCTCTGTTGGAGGAGGTACTGCCGCCCCCTCGCTGTTGGAGGAGGTACTGCTGCCCCCTCTCTGTTGGAGGAGGTACTGCCGCCCCCTCGCTGTTGGAGGAGGTACTGCCGCCCCCTCACTGTTGGAGGAGGTAGTGTCGCCCCCTCTCTGTTGGAGGAGGTAGTGCCGCCCCCTCTCTGTTGGAGGAGGTACTGCCGCCCCCTCTCTGTTGGAGGGGGTAGTGCCGCCCCCTCTCTGTTGGAGGAGGTACTGCCGCCCCCTCTCTGTTGGAGGAGGTAGTGCCGCCCCCTCTCTGTTGGAGGAGGTAGTGCCGCCCCCTCTCTGTTGGAGGAGGTAGTGTCGCCCCCTCTCAGTTGGAGGGGGTACTGCCGCCCCCTCTCTGTTGGAGGGGGTAGTGCCGCCCCCTCTCTGTTGGAGGAGGTACTGCCGCCCCCTCTCAGTTGGAGGGGGTACTGCCGCCCCCTCTCTGTTGGAGGGGGTAGTGCCGCCCCCTCTCTGTTGGAGGAGGTACTGCCGCCCCCTCTCAGTTGGAGGGGGTACTGCCGCCCTCTCTCTGTTGGAGGAGGTAGTGTCGCCACCTCGCTGTTGGAGGCACTGCCGCCCCCTCTCTGTTGGAGGAGGTAGTGTCGCCCCCTCTCTGTTGGAGGAGGTACTGCCGCCCCCTCTCTGTTGGAGGAGGTACTGCCGCCCCCTCACTGTTGGAGGGGGTCCTGCCGCCCCCTCTCTGTTGGAGGAGGTAGTGTCGCCCCCTCTCTGTTGGAGGGGGTCCTGCCGCCCCCTCTCTGTTGGAGGAGGTAGTGCCGCCCCCTCTCTGTTGGAGGAGGTAGTGTCGCCCCCTCGCTGTTGGAGGAGGTACTGCCGCCCCCTCTCTGTTGGAGGAGGTAGTGTCGCCCCCTCTCTGTTGGAGGAGGTACTCTCGCCCCCTCTCTGTTGGAGGAGGTAGTGCCGCCCCCTCTCTGTTGGAGGAGGTACTGCCGCCCCCTCTCAGTTGGAGGGGGTACTGCCGCCCCCTCTCTGTTGGAGGGGGTAGTGTCGCCCCCTCGCTGTTGGAGGAGGTACTGCAGCCCCCTCTCTGTTGGAGGAGGTAGTGCCGCCCCCTCTCTGTTGGAGGGGGTAGTGCCGCCCCCTCTCTGTTGGAGGAGGTAGTGTCGCCCCCTCTCAGTTGGAGAAGGTACTGCCGCCCCCTCTCTGTTGGAGGAGGTACTGCCGCCCTCTCTCTGTTGGAGGAGGTACTGTCGCCCCCTCTCTGTTGGAGGAGGTAGTGCCGCCCCCTCTCTGTTGGAGGAGGTACTGCCGCCCCCTCTCTGTTGGAGGAGGTACTGCCGCCCCCTCTCTGTTGGAGGAGGTAGTGTCGCCCCCTCTCTGTTGGAGGAGGTACTGCCGCCCCCTCTCTGTTGGAGGAGGTACTGCCGCCCCCTCTCTGTTGGAGGAGGTACTGTCGCCCCCTCTCTGTTGGAGGGGGTAGTGCCGCCCCCTCTCTGTTGGAGGAGGTACTGCCGCCCCCTCTCTGTTGGAGGGGGTACTGCCGCCCCCTCGCTGTTGGAGGAGGTACTGCCGCCCCCTCTCTGTTGGAGGGGGTACTGCCGCCCTCTCTCTGTTGGAGGGGGTAGTGCCGCCCCCTGTCTGTTGGAGGTACTGCCGCCCCCTCTCTGTTGGAGGAGGTACTGCCGCCCCCTCTCTGTTGGAGGAGGTACTGCCGCCCCCTCTCTGTTGGAGGAGGTAGTGCCGCCCCCTCTCTGTTGGAGGAGGTACTGCCGCCCCCTCGCTGTTGGAGGAGGTACTGCCGCCCCCTCGCTGTTGGAGGAGGTACTGCCGCCCCCTCTCGGTTGGAGGAGGTAGTGTCGCCCCCTCTCTGTTGGAGGAGGTAGTGCCGCCCCTTCTCTGTTGGAG
Source organism: Scyliorhinus canicula (assembly GCF_902713615.1). NCBI lineage: Eukaryota > Metazoa > Chordata > Chondrichthyes > Carcharhiniformes > Scyliorhinidae > Scyliorhinus > Scyliorhinus canicula. The sequence continues at coordinate 3,125,771 of NC_052151.1, read as the reverse complement.
GAGGTACTGCCGCCCCCTCTCTGTTGGAGGGGGTAGTGTCGCCCCCTCACTGTTGGAGGAGGTAGTGCCGCCCCCTCTCGGTTGGAGGAGGTAGTGCCGCCCCCTCTCGGTTGGAGGGGGTACTGCCGCCCCCTCTCTGTTGGAGGGGGTAGTGCCGCCCCCTCTCTGTTGGAGGAGGTAGTGCCGCCCCCTCTCTGTTGGAGGAGGTAGTGCCGCCCCCTCTCTGTTGGAGGAGGTAGTGCCGCCCCCTCTCTGTTGGAGGAGGTAGTGCCGCCCCCTCTCTGTTGGAGGGGGTACTGCCGCCCCCCTCTCTGTTGGAGGGGGTAGTGTCGCCCCCTCTCTGTTGGAGGAGGTACTGCCGCCCTCTCTCTGTTGGAGGAGGTACTGCCGCCCCCTCTCGGTTGGAGGGGGTACTGCCGCCCCCTCTCTGTTGGAGGAGGTACTGCAGCCCCCTCGCTGTTGGAGGAGGTAGTGCCGCCCCCTCTCTGTTGGAGGAGGTACTGCCGCCCCCTCTCTGTTGGAGGGGGTAGTGCCGCCCCCTCTCTGTTGGAGGAGGTACTGCCGCCCCCTCTCTGTTGGAGGGGGTCCTGCCGCCCCCTCTCTGTTGGAGGAGGTAGTGCCGCCCTCTCTCTGTTGGAGGAGGTACTGCAGCCCCCTCTCTGTTGGAGGAGGTACTGCCGCCCCATCGCTGTTGGAGGAGGTAGTGCCGCCCCCTCTCTGTTGGAGGTACTGTCGCCCCCTCTCTGTTGGAGGAGGTACTGCCGCCCCCTCTCTGTTGGAGGGGGTAGTGCCGCCCCCTCGCTGTTGGAGGGGTAGTGTCGCCCCCTCGCTGTTGGAGGAGGTACTGCCGCCCTCTCTCTGTTGGAGGGGGTAGTGCCGCCCCCTGTCTGTTGGAGGTACTGCCGCCCCCTCTCTGTTGGAGGGGGTAGTGTCGCCCCCTCTCTGTTGGAGGAGGTACTGCCGCCCCCTCTCTGTTGGAGGAGGTACTGCCGCCCCCTCTCTGTTGGAGGGGGTAGTGTCGCCCCCTCTCTGTTGGAGGAGGTACTGCCGCCCCCTCTCTGTTGGAGGAGGTACTGCCGCCCCCTCGCTGTTGGAGGAGGTAGTGTCGCCCCCTCTTTGTTGGAGGAGGTACTGCCGCCCCCTCGCTGTTGGAGGAGGTACTGCCGCCCCCTCGCTGTTGGAGGAGGTAGTGTCGCCCCCTCTTTGTTGGAGGAGGTACTGCCGCCCCCTCGCTGTTGGAGGAGGTACTGCCGCCCCCTCTCTGTTGGAGGAGGTAGTGCCGCCCCCTCTCTGTTGGAGGAGGTACTGCCGCCCCCTCGCTGTTGGAGGAGGTACTGCTGCCCCCTCTCTGTTGGAGGAGGTACTGCCGCCCCCTCTCTGTTGGAGGGGGTAGTGTCGCCCCCTCACTGTTGGAGGAGGTAGTGCCGCCCCCTCGCTGTTGGAGGAGGTACTGCCGCCCTCTCTCTGTTGGAGGGGGTAGTGCCGCCCCCTGTCTGTTGGAGGTACTGCCGCCCCCTCTCTGTTGGAGGGGGTAGTGTCGCCCCCTCTCTGTTGGAGGAGGTACTGCCGCCCCCTCTCTGTTGGAGGAGGTACTGCCGCCCCCTCTCTGTTGGAGGAGGTACTGCCGCCCCCTCTCTGTTGGAGGAGGTAGTGTCGCCCCCTCTCTGTTGGAGGAGGTACTGCCGCCCCCTCTCTGTTGGAGGAGGTACTGCCGCCCCCTCTCTGTTGGAGGAGGTACTGTCGCCCCCTCTCTGTTGGAGGGGGTAGTGCCGCCCCCTCTCTGTTGGAGGAGGTACTGCCGCCCCCTCTCTGTTGGAGGGGGTACTGCCGCCCCCTCGCTGTTGGAGGAGGTACTGCCGCCCCCTCTCTGTTGGAGGGGGTACTGCCGCCCCCTCGCTGTTGGAGGAGGTAGTGTCGCCCCCTCTCTGTTGGAGGAGGTACTGCCGCCCCCTCTCTGTTGGAGGGGGTACTGCCGCCCCCTCGCTGTTGGAGGAGGTACTGCCGCCCCCTCTCTGTTGGAGGGGGTACTCTCGCCCCCTCGCTGTTAGAGGAGGTACTGCCGCCCCCTCTCTGTTGGAAGAGGTAGTGCCGCCCCCTCACTGTTGGAGGGGGTACTCTCGCCCCCTCTCTGTTGGAGGGGGTACTGCCGCCCTCTCTCTGTTGGAGGGGGTAGTGCCGCCCCCTGTCTGTTGGAGGTACTGCCGCCCCCTCTCTGTTGGAGGAGGTACTGCCGCCCCCTCTCTGTTGGAGGAGGTACTGCCGCCCCCTCTCTGTTGGAGGAGGTAGTGCCGCCCCCTCTCTGTTGGAGGAGGTACTGCCGCCCCCTCGCTGTTGGAGGAGGTACTGCCGCCCCCTCGCTGTTGGAGGAGGTACTGCCGCCCCCTCTCGGTTGGAGGAGGTAGTGTCGCCCCCTCTCTGTTGGAGGAGGTAGTGCCGCCCCTTCTCTGTTGGAGGAGGTACTGCCGCCCCCTCTCTGTTGGAGGGGGTAGTGTCGCCCCCTCACTGTTGGAGGAGGTAGTGCCGCCCCCTCTCGGTTGGAGGAGGTAGTGCCGCCCCCTCTCGGTTGGAGGGGGTACTGCCGCCCCCTCTCTGTTGGAGGGGGTAGTGCCGCCCCCTCTCTGTTGGAGGAGGTAGTGCCGCCCCCTCTCTGTTGGAGGAGGTAGTGCCGCCCCCTCTCTGTTGGAGGAGGTAGTGCCGCCCCCTCTCTGTTGGAGGAGGTAGTGCCGCCCCCTCTCTGTTGGAGGGGGTACTGCCGCCCCCCTCTCTGTTGGAGGGGGTAGTGTCGCCCCCTCTCTGTTGGAGGAGGTACTGCCGCCCTCTCTCTGTTGGAGGAGGTACTGCCGCCCCCTCTCGGTTGGAGGGGGTACTGCCGCCCCCTCTCTGTTGGAGGAGGTACTGCAGCCCCCTCGCTGTTGGAGGAGGTAGTGCCGCCCCCTCTCTGTTGGAGGAGGTACTGCCGCCCCCTCTCTGTTGGAGGGGGTAGTGCCGCCCCCTCTCTGTTGGAGGAGGTACTGCCGCCCCCTCTCTGTTGGAGGGGGTCCTGCCGCCCCCTCTCTGTTGGAGGAGGTAGTGCCGCCCTCTCTCTGTTGGAGGAGGTACTGCAGCCCCCTCTCTGTTGGAGGAGGTACTGCCGCCCCATCGCTGTTGGAGGAGGTAGTGCCGCCCCCTCTCTGTTGGAGGTACTGTCGCCCCCTCTCTGTTGGAGGAGGTACTGCCGCCCCCTCTCTGTTGGAGGGGGTAGTGCCGCCCCCTCGCTGTTGGAGGGGGTAGTGTCGCCCCCTCGCTGTTGGAGGAGGTACTGCCGCCCTCTCTCTGTTGGAGGGGGTAGTGCCGCCCCCTGTCTGTTGGAGGTACTGCCGCCCCCTCTCTGTTGGAGGGGGTAGTGTCGCCCCCTCTCTGTTGGAGGAGGTACTGCCGCCCCCTCTCTGTTGGAGGAGGTACTGCCGCCCCCTCTCTGTTGGAGGGGGTAGTGTCGCCCCCTCTCTGTTGGAGGAGGTACTGCCGCCCCCTCTCTGTTGGAGGAGGTACTGCCGCCCCCTCGCTGTTGGAGGAGGTAGTGTCGCCCCCTCTTTGTTGGAGGAGGTACTGCCGCCCCCTCGCTGTTGGAGGAGGTACTGCCGCCCCCTCGCTGTTGGAGGAGGTAGTGTCGCCCCCTCTTTGTTGGAGGAGGTACTGCCGCCCCCTCGCTGTTGGAGGAGGTACTGCCGCCCCCTCTCTGTTGGAGGAGGTAGTGCCGCCCCCTCTCTGTTGGAGGAGGTACTGCCGCCCCCTCGCTGTTGGAGGAGGTACTGCTGCCCCCTCTCTGTTGGAGGAGGTACTGCAGCCCCCTCTCTGTTGGAGGGGGTAGTGACGCCCCCTCTCTGTTGGAGGAGGTACTGCAGCCCCCTCTCTGTTGGAGGGGGTAGTGACGCCCCCTCTCTGTTGGAGGAGGTACTGCTGCCCCCTCGCTGTTGGAGGAGGTACTGCCGCCCCCTCTCGGTTGGAGGAGGTAGTGTCGCCCCCTCTCTGTTGGAGGAGGTACTGCCGCCCCCTCTCTGTTGGAGGGGGTACTGCCGCCCCCTCGCTGTTGGAGGAGGTAGTGCCGCCCCCTCTCGGTTGGAGGAGGTAGTGCCGCCCCCTCTCGGTTGGAGGGGGTACTGCCGCCCCCTCTCTGTTGGAGGGGGTAGTGTCGCCCCCTCTCTGTTGGAGGAGGTACTGCTGCCCTCTCTCTGTTGGAGGAGGTAGTGCCGCCCCCTCTCGGTTGGAGGGGGTACTGCCGCCCCCTCTCTGTTGGAGGAGGTACTGCCGCCCCCTCTCTGTTGGAGGAGGTACTGCCGCCCCCTCTCTGTTGGAGGAGGTAGTGCCGCCCCCTCTCTGTTGGAGGAGGTACTGCCGCCCCCTCTCTGTTGGAGGAGGTAGTGCCGCCCCCTCTCTGTTGGAGGAGGTAGTGCCGCCCCCTCTCTGTTGGAGGAGGTAGTGCCGCCCCCTCTCTGTTGGAGGAGGTAGTGCCGCCCCCTCTCTGTTGAAGGAGGTGGTGTTGCCCCCTCTCTGTTGGAGGGGGTAGTGTCGCCCCCTCTCTGTTGGAGGAGGTAGTGTCGCCCCCTCTCTGTTGGAGGAGGTACTGCCGCCCCCTCACTGTTGGAGGAGGTAGTGTCGCCCCCTCTCTGTTGGAGGATGTACTGCCGCCCCCTCTCTGTTGGAGGAGGTACTGCCGCCCCCTCTCTGTTGGAGGAGGTACTGCCGCCCCCTCTCTGTTGGAGGGGGTAGTGTCGCCCCCTCTCTGTTGGAGGAGGTACTGCCGCCCCCTCTCTGTTGGAGGAGGTACTGCCGCCCCCTCTCTGTTGGAGGGGGTAGTGCCGTCCCCTCTCTGTTGGAGGGGGTAGTGCCGTCCCCTCTCTGTTGGAGGGGGTACTGCCGTCCCCTCTCTGTTGGAGGAGGTAGTGCCGCCCTCTCTCTGTTGGAGGGGGTCCTGCCGCCCCCCCTCTGTTGAAGGAGGTACTGCCGCCCCCCCTCTGTTGGAGGAGGTAGTGTCGCCCCCTCTCTGTTGGAGGAGGTACTGCCGCCCCCTCTCTGTTGGAGGAGGTAGTGCCGCCCCCTCTCTGTTGGAGGAGGTAGTGCCGCCCCCTCTCTGTTGGAGGGGGTAGTGCCGCCCTCTCTCTGTTGGAGGAGGTACTGCCGCCCCCTCTCTGTTGGAGGAGGTACTGCCGCCCCCTCGCTGTTAGAGGAGGTACTGCCGCCCCCTCGCTGTTGGAGGAGGTACTGCCGCCCCCTCTCTGTTGGAGGGGGTACTGCAGCCCCCTCGCTGTTGGAGGAGGTACTGCAGCCCCCTCGCTGTTGGAGGAGGTGGTGTCGCCCCCTCTCTGTTGGAGGGGGTACTGTCGCCCCCTCTCTGTTGGAGGGGGTAGTGCCGCCCTCTCTCTGTTGGAGGGGGTACTGCCGCCCCCCCTCTGTTGGAGGAGGTACTGCCGCCCCCTCTCTGTTGGAGGGGGTAGTGCCGCCCCCTCTCTGTTGGAGGAGGTACTGCCGCCCCCTCTCTGTTGGAGGGGGTCCTGCCGCCCCCTCTCTGTTGGAGGAGGTAGTGCCGCCCTCTCTCTGTTGGAGGAGGTACTGCAGCCCCCTCTCTGTTGGAGGTACTGTCGCCCCCTCTCTGTTGGAGGAGGTAGTGCCGCCCCCTCTCTGTTGGAGGGGGTAGTGTCGCCCCCTCTCTGTTGGAGGAGGTACTGTCGCCCCCTCTCTGTTGGAGGAGGTAGTGTCGCCCCCTCTCTGTTAGAGGAGGTACTGCCGCCCCCTCTCTGTTGGAGGAGGTACTGCCGCCCCCTCTCTGTTGGAGGAGGTACTGCAGCCCCCTCTCTGTTGGAGGAGGTAGTGTCGCCCCCTCTCTGTTGGAGGAGGTACTGCAGCCCCCTCTCTGTTGGAGGAGGTAGTGTCGCCCCCTCTCTGTTGGAGGGGGTACTGCCGCCCCCTCTCTGTTGGAGGAGGTACTGCAGCCCCCTCTCTGTTGGAGGAGGTAGTGTCGCCCCCTCTCTGTTGGAGGAGGTACTGCAGCCCCCTCTCTGTTGGAGGAGGTAGTGTCGCCCCCTCTCTGTTGGAGGAGGTACTGCAGCCCCCTCTCTGTTGGAGGAGGTACTGCCGCCCCCTCACTTTCGGAGGAGGTACTATCGTCCCCTCACTGTCACCCCTTTGCTGTTGCCCCCTCACTGTTGGAGGAAGTACTGTGGTTGTTAAAAATCAATCCGGGAGTACACAGGGGCTGGTTTAGCACAGGGCTAAATCGCTGGCTTTTAAAGCAGATCGAGCAGGCCAGCAGCACGGTCGATTCCCGTAACAGCCTCCCTAAACAGGCACCGGTATGTGGCGACTAGGGACTTTTCACAGTAACTTCATTGAAGCCTACCCGTGACAATAAGCGATTTTCATTTTTCATTTCATTTTTCACTTTGTGAACATGGGAGAAAAAAGAAACCTCCTTCGCTCTTGTCCGTCCGAACCTCCATGGATCCACCCGCCTCCATCTGCTCCACAAACCCCTTTTAGTTCCTTTGCAGCGGCTGGCACCCTCTCTGTCCTTGAACTCGACCGATCCAACCTCGGATCAATGGCTGTATTAAAGCCCCTCCCCTAGGATGTGAGTCCAGGTCCGGAATCTTCCCCATCACCCGTCTCATAAACTCCACGTCGTCCCAGTTTGGTGCATAGATAATCACTAATACCACCTGCATCTCCTCCAGCTTCCCACTCACCATAATGTACCTCTCCCCCCCCCCCCCCCCCCCAAATCCGTCACAATATTCCCGATCTCAAATGACACCCGCTTCTTGATCAGGAACGCAACCCCCCCCCCTAGTTTTTGAGTCTAGCCCCAAATGAAATACCTGCCCTACCCACCCCTTCCTCAGCCTAGTCTGATACACCACCCTCGGGTGTGTCTCCTGGAGCATTGCCACATCTGCCTTCAAACTCTTCAAATGCGCGAAACGCGAGTCCTCTTGACCGGCCCATTCAATCCTCTTGCGTTCCATGTGATCAACCTGGCCAGGGGGCACCCCCCCCCCCACCGATCACCCTTCCTGGGCCAGCCCGCGCCCCGCGCCTCCTCAGGCCCTCCCTCGGGTGTCCAGCATCATCAACCTCCCTTTCATCTCCAAGCACCAGTCCCCCCATTGTCAGCAGAACAATCCCCCCCCTCCCCCCTCCTTCTCCCCCCCCCCCATAACAAAATAGCAATCCCAACCTCCCACAACAACACTATCACCTGCTCCCCCCCCCCCACCCCACTGCGCTTCCGTGAGCTAGCCCACCCAGTTAGCCTGGTAGCCCCCGCCCATGGCACCAAGAATCCTACCCCCCACTGATCCCCCTCCCCTCAGCTCAAACATTCATATGCAAAACATAACAATCCCCAACAAACACAAAGAAGAAAATTCCATCAGCCATCCCCCATTAAGAACAAAGTTCAGCCGATACAAAACTGAACAGCGGCCCAAAAATTGGTACAAAAACAATACTCACAGGACCCAAAAAGAAAAGAAATTTAGGTACAGAATTACTCGCCGCCAAGTTCAATGTCCTCCATCACCTGCCAGCCCCTATCCTTAACAAAGTTCATTGCCTCATCTGGCGATCCAAAATAAAGTTCTTGGCCCTCGTAAGTGACCCACAAACGAGCTGGGTACAGCATGCTGAACTCGCTTCTTAAAGAGGGCCGATTTCACTTTATCGAAGCTCACACTTTTGGCCAGTTCTTCACGCAAGTCCTGGTAAATACCCAGCTCGTTATCTTCCCATTTGCAGCTCCTCGTCTGCCTGGCCCAGCTCAAGATCTGTTCCTTGTGCAGGAACCGGTGCATTCGCACCACCATCTCCCTCGGAGGCTCATTCATCCGCGGTTTCTTCCTGAGCGCTCTGTCCACCTCCAAGGGCCGAGTGAACGCACCTTCCCCCAGCAGCTTCTCGAACGTACACGCGCATATACCCCTGTGTCCGGTCCCTCGCTGCCCCCCCGGAAGCCAACGTTCCTCAGGTTCTGCGCTGGTGGTCCCTCATCAGCTCCATCTCCCCCGCCATCGCAGTTAGCTGGTCCTTGTGCTCAGCCACCGCCACTTCCACTTTCCAGATCGCCTGGCCCTGGGCTTCCAATCTTTCCTCCACCCGGACAATTCCCGTCTTAATCAGGTCCAGGTACTCTTGTCTTTGCTTAGCAAAGCTCTCCTGAAGGAACTCTACCAGCTGGTCCATTGACCCCTGGGCTGGAAATCCCAGTACCTGACCCTCCCCCATATTCTCCTGTGCTGCAGCATCCACTCCCTTCTTTGCCCAACAATCTCTCCTGTGCAGACCACTTCTGGTCCACGACTCCATACACTGGTGGGGGTTTCCTCTCCTCTCTGCCTCACCAACCTCCTGTTTTGTCGATCCAATCCCCCATAAGTCGGGGGGAAAAAGTCCCAAAGATCCACTATGAGCGGGAGCTACCAAACAAGCGACCACTCCATGGTCACCACCGGAAGTCCAGCCGACTGCACCTTTCAATAAGATCGTGGGTTTGGGATTTTTGGGGCAGGTGAGTGAGTGCCTGAAATTTAGGGGTTAAAGAGATGAGTTTGCTCCTCCCCTCCACTGGGGAAGAGGAGGTTTGTCTCTGCTATCTCAGGTAATTATGAACATTAAAATAATTATTGAAATAATATTTCTGGTTTTGTGGTGGTATGAATGTGAGCACTGCCATTGGTGCAGAGCATGGGTTTCCCATTGGCTGTGGCTGGTCATGTGCCTCTCGTCCGATTGGCTGGGACTAGTCATGTGACTGCTCACCAATTGGTCGAGAGGCAAATAGACCCCGCCTCTGAGGCGGGGTATAAGTACCCAGAGTTCCCGGTGGTCGGCCTTTCTCTGTAGTCGACCACCGGGCTAACAACTAGCTGATTAAAGCCACAATTCAGATCCTAATCGTGTCTTGAGTCCAATTGATGGTAAATTAGGTTGTTGTGCCAGACTCGGACACTCGGATTAGTCCGAACTGTTGCTCTGTTTATCTGGTTCTAAATATGGTCGCCTTCCTTAATCCTAATTATGTTTACTTTAGAGTCGCCAGGTATCTCTCGATATCGCCACAAGGTTCAAACCCGAATACTGATCAAAGAGCCAATGCACCAGTCAGTTAGTTCAAAGTCAATAGTATTTACACACACAGTAATATCTACACATGCACGAAATACTACAAACTAAACTATCTCTAACGCTAACGCCTATACTTCGGGTGCCCACTCAGTCAGAGGAACAATGGCCATTGTTCGGATCTGAGGTTGTTGGGTTCGAAGAGGTAACAGGAGAACAGCTAAGGTGGTCCGTCTGATGGCGAGCGTTGACCTTGGACTTACTGCTTCTGGTGCAGCTGGTGGACGGGTCTCTCTGCTTCGAGAGCCAAGTCCAAGAGAGCGATTCTCTCTCGGGGGCTTCTTCTTATACCCAAAGGGGCTTCGCCCGCTTTTGGGCGGGCCTTGAACTTGGCCCCAATTAATTGGACCGCATCTTGATCACTCGTATTGATCTTGACCAAGAAAGGGGTGGGTGCCCTGATGGCTGGGCATGTCCTAGGTGGCCGTTGGCCTGGCTTTGTTTGTGTCTCTCTGGCGCCGGGATGTCTGCTATTGTATCGGTTACTTGAATGTTATTCCTTTGTTCCCGGAGATGGGCCATCAATATGCTAATTGACTGAAGTTTCAGTCTCGTCTGGGAGTTGCCTTCTCAATACGCATCCAGGCTCTGTGCCTGTCTGCTTTCTTAGCATTGTCCATCTTTCCCTATAGTCTTTGCAAACATCCATTTTGTATTCTGGAAGTGGCCATCCCAGATGGCGACAGAACCTCCACGGATCTACCCCCCCCCATCTGCTCCACAAACCCCTTTTAGTTCCTTCACCGAGGCTGGCACCCTCCCTGTCCTTGAACTCGACCTGTCCAACCTCGGATCAATGACCGCATTAAAGCCCCGCCCCCAGGATCAGTCTATGTGATTCCAGGTCAGGAATCTGCTGCATCCTACTTTCCATAGTGGTGGCGCTACAACCCTTCGGTTTGAAAACAAGGAGGTAGTTTATTGGAAGCTGCTATGGGTGGGAGACTGAGGGATGTGATGGAAATAGGAACAGTCACAGCAGAAATAACAGGGCTGAGAGAAATGGAAATATTGTGATGGATAGAGGGCTAGGGACAAGAAGCTGGAGATGGACACTGAGATTGTGATTCAGGAGAGGGGCGGGGGGGGGGGGGTAATATGTTGGAGATAATGTGGTCGAGCTTAATAGTGAGATTGAAAGGTTGGGTGCGTGCAAGTGAATTGATATGTGGGTGGAAATGGAAAGGAAATGAGGCGAGAGAGTGGGGAGAATTCAGCATTAAACCAGAAACTGTGGATAAACTCAGCAAGTCTGGCAGCATCTGTGGAGAGAAAAACAGTTAACGTGTCGAGTCCATATGACCCTTCCACAAAAGAGGCGAATTTAGCATTTGGTTGAAGTTGTGGATGGAGAATTGTACAGTGCAAGAAGTAAGAGGAAAGTCACAAAGTTTGGGATCCGGAGCTGGGCGGTGCAATGGTTCAGAAAGGAAGTGGCTCTCAGTCACTGGAATAGAGTTCTCCAATCAGAGAGAAGGGATTTTAGTGATGCGAAGGCTTTGTCCTGGCAAGGAGAGACTTCTGCACCTGCCTCCCTCTCTGGAGTAAGTTTGACGATGGAAGTGGATCATGAAACTGAACTTGACGCATAACATCACCCTGAGTCTAATCATTCATGGTTAGGGCTGGGCAGCATGGTGGCCTAGTGGTTAGCACAACCGCCTCACGGCGTTGAGGTCCCAGGTTCGATCCCGGCTCTGGGTCACTGTCCGTGTGGAGTTTGCACATTCTCCCCGTGTCTGCGTGGGTTTCGCCCCCACAACCCAAAAATGTGCAGAGTAGGTGGATTGGCCACGCTAAATTGCCCCTTAATTGGAAAAAATAATTGGGTAATCTAAATTTATAAAAAAAAAAAAAAAATTCATGGTTAGGGCACACCTCGGTTTATTGTCAGCAGTTCCAGGCACCACACTTTAGGGATATATTGGATGGAGTGCAGTGTGGATTTGACAGAATGCTATGTGAATGGCCCCCATGCAGGGGCTGGTTTAGCACAGGGCTAAATCGCTAGCTTTTAAAGCAGACCAAGCAGGCCAGCAGCGCGGTTCAATTCCCGTACCAGCCTCCCCGGACAGGTGCCGGAATGTGGCGACTAGGGGCTTTTCACAGTGACTTCATTGAAGCCTACTTGTGACAATAAGCGATTTTCATTTCATTTTCATTTCATTCCTGTCTGGGGCAAGAGTAAGATGGGGAAGGTGGATGCAAGGGGATCAGGGCTGGGATCTAAATATCCAGGGATATGTGTCCTATCAAAAGGACAGGCAGGTGGGCAAAGGGGGCGGGGTTGCATTGTTAGTAAGGAATGAAGTTAAATCGATAGCAAGGTGGTGCCGAACAGGCGCCGGAATGTGGCGACTAGGGGGCTTTTCACAGTAACTTCATTGAAGCCGACTTGTAACAATAAGTGATTTTCATTTTTTCACTATACCTTACAGAGCAGCTGATTCTCCTCTTCCTTTACCAGGTCATATTCGTACTACATTGAAGTGTCGATGGATGAGCTGGATTGGATTCGGATCATTGATCATTCCAACTACCTGTGTCGCTCCTGGCAGAATCTATTCTTCACTCCCTGTGTCTGCAGGTAAGCAGTTAAAGGGCCGTTTACACTCTCGCTGCTGTGTAGGTCTCCTGGTTGAGTGTGTCTGGTACATTATTGTTGTCTCTTGACACAGGAATCGAGTGAGTACTCCTAATGTGGCCGCATAGTCCGCCTTTCCATTTCAATGTTACTTCATTAACCCCACAGAGAGTTTGGAACAGCTCTCAGGAGGGAGAAATTCTCTTCAGGGTTTATCTGAAATGAATTGTCATTGTTGTGATATGTACTCTGGGATAACACAGGCTGCAACTGGATGCAGCTTTGACCAAAAGATACTCCAGACTTTGAAGTAAGTTCAATGTGATTTATTGAACCATTAGCACAGTTCTCTGAGTTTAACTCGCCTGCTAATCTTGCTATAGTAACTCAGTCTAACTAACCAGCCTGCTCTAAGCCACGTGGTGGGTGTGATGCTTCTGATCTGCCCCTGTCCTACTCTCGAAGTGTTGCCTGTGGAAAGAGACAGAGCATGTGTGCCCTGTCCTTATATATCAATTGTGTAATGCCCCCTTGTGGTAGTGTCACCTCTGGGTATCTTGACTGCCCATTGGTCGTGTCCTATTCTATGTGTTCATTAGCTGCATGTCATGACAGCTCTGGTGCTCCCTCTAGTGGTTACTTAGTCGTTGTGTATTCACATTAACCCCTTGTGTATTTACAGTGATGCATATCACCACAATCATCAGGACCTTGTGCCTGACAGCAGAGTGTAAATTCAGCAGTGTGAGTGGAGGAAATACCGGCTGATCTCACCAAATGGAAGGCTGGTTAATTGTTAGCGCTACCCCATTGCTGATTCCGGAGGTCAGGGTTCAAACCACACTCACAAGATTTGAGCACTTTTTGTAAGTTGAGGGCAGATGGATAACCTAAATGTGGCCAATTGTTTAATTGAGACTGTCGGTGCAGAAGGAACAAGCCAGACCAGCTTCAAAGGACATTTCTTTGTCACGTAGAATTTGGGTGGTACTGACTGTCGGATCGAGAGATACATTGGAAATAAATCTGGCCAAAAGATGCTGCCATTGACTGCCGGTAACAGCGTAAGAGCAAGAAGCATGAAAAGTGGACTGAGTTTAGGAGGAACTTCTTCACCCAAAAGGTTGTGAATCTATGGAATTCCTTGCCCAGTGAAGCAGTAGGGGCTGGTTTAGCTCACTGAGCTAAATCGCTGGCTTTTAAAGCAGGCCAGCAGCACGGTTCGATTCCCGTACCAGCCTCCCCGGACAGGTGCCGGAATGTGGCAACTAGGGGCTTTTCACAGTAACTTCATTGAGGCCTACTCGTGACAATAAGCGATTTTCATTTCATTTCAAAAGATCAGCCATGATCTCATTGAATGGCGGAGCAGGCCAGATGGCCGACTCCTCGTTCTTATGTTCTTATTATGTTCTTATTCTCATTCTGTTCATGTATTTGTCAAGATTCCCCTTAAAAGTCACTAACGCCACACTACGAGAAGGATGTGGAGGCTTTGGAGAGGGTGCAGAGGAGGTTTACCAGGATGTTGCCAGACCTGGAGGGTGTTAGCTATGTGGAGAGGCTGAATAGACTCAGACTGTTTTCATTAGAAAGACGACGGTTGAGGGGTGACCTGATAGAGGGCTACAAGATTATGAGGGGCATGGACAGAGTGGATGGGCAGGCACTCTTTCCCAGGGTGGAGGGGTCAGTCACCAGGGGGCATAGGTTTAAGGTCCGTGGGGCAAAGTTTGGATTTGTTGATTGTCATGTGTACCAAGGTACAGTGAAAAGTATTTTTCTGTGATCAGCTCAAACAGATAATTTTGTACATGAAAAAAATAAAAAGCAAAAGAAAATACATAATAAGGCACACAAGGTACACAATGTAAGTACATAGACGCCTGCATCGGGTGAAGCATATTAATCAGGTCAGTCCATAAGAGTATCATTTAGGAGTCTGGTGACAGCGGGGAAGAAGTTGTTTCTTAGTCTGTTTGTGCGCGTTCTCAGACTTCTGTATCTCCTGCCCGATGGAAGATGTTGGAAGAGTGGGTAAGCCGGGTGGGAGGGGTCTTTGATTATGCTGCCCACTTTCCCCCGGCAGCGGGAGGTGTAGATGGAGTCAGTGGATGGGAGGCAGGTTTGTGTGATGGACTGGGCGGTGTTCACGGCCCTCTGAAGTTCTTGCTGTCTTTGTGCGAGGCAGGTTTGTTACACAGAGGGTGGTGAGTGCCTGGAACACGTTGCCAGGGGAGGTTGTGGAAGCAGATACATTAACAGCGTTCAAAAGGCATCTTGACAAATACATGGATAGGATGGGTATAGAGGGATACGGCACAAGGAAGTGGTGAGGGTTTTGGCCACGGTTGGTATCATGACTGGTACAGGATTGGAGGGCCGAAGGGCCTGTTCCTGTGCTGTATTCTTTGTTCTACAGAGTAGGGCCAGTAAGACTCGGGAAGAGCAGACAGGGTGTGCTTGCTGATCAGAGAGGGTCTGGTGGTCTGAAATGCATTTGTTTCAATGTGAGAAGTATAACAGGTAAGGCAGATGAACTTAGAACTTGGATTAGTATTTGGAACTATGATGTTGTTGCCATTACAGAGACCTGGTTGAGGGAAGGACAGGGTTGGCAGCTAAACGTTCCAGGATTTAGATGTTTCAGGCGGGATAGAGGGGGATGTAAAAGGAGTGGAGGAGTTGCGCTACTGGTTAGGGAGAATATCACAGCTGTAATGCAGGAGGACACCTCAGAGGGCAGCGAGGCTATATTGGTAGAGATCAGGAATAAGAAGGGTGCAGTCACAATGTTGGGGGTTTACTACAGGCCTTCCAACAGCCAGCGGGAGATAGAGGAGCAGATAGGTAGACAGATTTTGGAAAAGAGTAAAAACAGGTTTGTTGTGATGGGAGACTTTAACTTCCCCAATATTGAGTGGGACTCACTTAGTGCTGGGGGCTTGGACGGGGCAGAGTTTGTAAGGAGCATCCAGGAGGGCTTTTTGAAATAGTATGTATATAGTCCAACTGGGGAAAGGGCTGTACTGGACCTGGTATTGGGGAATGAGCCCGGCCAGGTGGTAGAAGTTTCAGTCGGGGAGCAGTTCAGGAACAGTGACCACAATTCAGTAAGTTTGAAGGTTCTGTTGGATAAGTGTAGTCCTAGGGTGAATGTGCTAAATTGGGGGAAGGCTAATTACAACAATATTAGGCAGGAACTGAAGAATGTAGATTGGGGGCAGCTGTTTGAGGGTAAATCAACATCTGGCATGTAGGAGGCTTTCAAGTGTAAGTTAATAGGAATTCAGGACCGGCACATTCCTGTAAGGATGAAGGATCGGTATGGCAAGTTTCGGGAACCTTGGATAACGAGAGATATTGAGAGCCCAGTCAAAAAGAAAAAGGAAGCATTTGTCAGGGCTCGGCGGCTGGGAACAGACACAAAGCCTGTGTGGAATATAGGGAAAGTAGAAAGAAAGTTAAGCAAGGAGTCAGGAGGGCTCAAAGGGGTCATGAAAAGTCATTGGCCAGCAAGATTAAGGAGAATATCAAGGCATTTTACACATATATAAAGAGCAAGAGGGTAGCCATGGAGAGGGTTGGCCCACTCCAGGACAGGGTAGGGAACCTATGTGTGGAGCCAGAGGAAATGGGCGAGGTAATAAATGAATACTTTGCGTCAGTATTCACCGAAGAGAAGGACTTGGTGGCTAATGAGTCTGGGGAAAGATGTGTAGATACTCTGGGTCGTGTTGAGATCAAAAAGGAGGTATTGGGGGTCTTGAAAAACATTAAGGTAAACAAGTCCCCAGGGCCTGATGGGATATACCCCAGAATACTGAGGCAGTTCAGGCAGGAAATTGCTGGAGCCTTGAGAGAAATCTTTGGATCATCACTGGCGACGAGGGAGGGCCTAGAGGACTGGAGAATAGCCAATATTGTTCCTTTGTTTAAGAAGGGTAGCAAGGATAATCCAGGGAACTACAGGCCGGTGAGCCTTACGTCAATGGTAGGGAAATTACTGGAAAAGATTCTTAGAGACAGGATCTACTCCCATTTGGAAGCAAATGGACGTATTAATGAGAGGCAGCACGGTTTTGTGAAGGGGAGGTCGTGTCTCACTAACTTAATTGAGTTTTTTAAGGAAGTGATAAAGCTGATTGTTGAGGGTAGGGCAGTGGATGTTGTCTACATGGACTCCAAGGCCTTTGACAAGGTCCCTCATGGCAGACTGGTACAAAAGGTGAAGTCACACGGGATCAGGGGTGAGCTGGCAAGGTGGATACAGAACTGGCTAGGTCATAGAAGGCCGAGGGTAGCAATGGAAGGGTGCGTTTCTGATTGGAGGGCTGTGACTAGTGGTGTTCGCAGGGATCAGTTCTGGGACCTTTGCTATTTGTAATATGTACAAATGATTTGGAGGAAAATGTAACTGGTCGGATTAGTAAGTTTGCGGACGACACAAAGATTGGTGGAATTGCGGATAACGATGAGGACTGTCAGAGGATACAGCAGGATTTAGATCGTTTGGAGATTTGGGCAGAGATGGCAGATGGAGTTTAATCCGGACAAATGTGAGGTAATGCATTTTGGAAGGTCTAATGCAGGTAAGGAATATACAGTGAATGATAGAACCCTGAAGAGTATTGACAGTCAGAGAGATCTAGGTGTAGAGATCCACAGGTCACTGAAAGGGGCAACACAGGTGGAGAAGGAAGTCAAGAAGGCATACGGCATGCTTGCCTTCATCGGCCGGGGCATTGTGTTTTAAAATTAGCAAGTTATGTTGCAGCTGTAGCCACACTACCAGAAGGATGTGGAGGATTTAGAGAGGGTGCAGAAGAGATTTACCAGGATGTTGCCTGGTATGGAGAGCATTAGCTAAGAGGAAAGGTTGGAGAAACTTGGATTGTTCTCTCTGGAACGTCGGAGGTTGAGGGGCGACCTGATAGACCTGTCTACAAGATTGAGTGGCATAGACAGAGTGGATAGTCAGAAGCTTTTTCCCAGGGTGGAAGAATCAATTGCTAGGAGGTCATAGGGTTAAGGTGCAGCGGGCAAGGTTTGAAGATGTACGATCCAGGGGAGGTAGTGGAACTGGTAGAATAGTGACTTTTGAAGGGCGTCTTGACAAATAGATGAATAGGATGGGAGAGGGATGTGGACCCTGGAAGGGTTGGGGGTTTTAGTTCAGACAGGCAGCAAGGTCAGGGTAGGCTTGGAGGGCTGAAGGGCCTGTTACTGTCCTGTAATTTTCTTTATCCCCATACAGACACCGGAGTGTGGCGATGAGGGGATTTTCACATTAAGTGTAGTGTTAATGCAAGCCTAGTTGTGACACTAATAAAGATTATTATGGAGTTGGGTATGTGTAAAGGTTCGTGCCGAGAGGTGTTGCTATTCTGCGATGTCTCTCCAGCAAAGTACTTGGCAAACCTGGTGGTTAGCTCTACGTCAAAGATACGGCAATAGCTTCACCAACATTTCAGTTTGTGTGAGAGGTGTCAAGGTGGCTCCCTATCTGTGGGAACCATTTCTTTTAGTTGGGGAAAATTGATGTTACGTTTGGTGGGTGGAAAAGTCTGGGGCTGGTGGAGGTAGAGGATCATTTTTGAAGGGTGGGTTTGCTGACTGGGCAGAGTTGAGGGACAAGTTAGGCCTTGGTGGGATGGGGATGCTCAGGTACTTTGGGTCCGGCGAGCGTTCCTAACATTGACACTCTCTGCTGCCGCTGTCCATTTTGCTGGAAAGGATTGTTTCTTGTGCAATGTTGGAGGAGGGCAGCATGTCCAGGATATATGGACGGATCATGGGGCAGCACGGTCGCACAAGTGCCGAGCACTGTGGCCTCACAGCTCCAGGGTCCCAGGTTCGATTCCCCGTTGGGTCACTGTCTGTGCAGAGTCTGCACATCCTCCCCATGTGTGCGTGGGTTTCCTCCGGGTGCTTTGGTTTCCTCCCACAGTCCAAAATCGTGCAGGTTAGGTGGATTGGCCATGCTAAATTGCCCTTAGTGTCCAAAAGGTTAGATGGGGTTATTGGGTTACGGGGATAGTGTGGAAGTGAGGGTTTAAGTGGGTCGGTGCAGACTCGATGGGCCGAATGGCCACCTTATGCACTGTATGTTCTATGTTCAATGGAGGATGAGCAGGTATCGGTGGAGGGGCTGAAGGCTCAGTGGGAGGAAGTGTAGAGTGAGTCTTTCTCCAGGATGAATGCTACATCATCCTGCCCAAGATTATGTTTGATTCAGCGTAAGGAGGTTGGAGGGGGGGGCTTTGAGGAAAAACATTTCTCCCCAGAGGGTGGTGATGGTCTGGAATGCACTGCCTGGGAGGCTGGCGGGCTGCCTCACATCCTTTAAACAACACCTGGATCAGCATTCAGGAGGAATTTAGGCATAGACTATTTTCTAAATGTGGAAATGCTTAGGAAATCAGAAGCACAAAGGGACTTGGGAGTCCTTGCTCACGATTCTCTTGCACTTAATGTCTCAATTGCTAGGGGGCATAGGTCTCAACATTCAAGGCTTTGGGCCAAGTGCTGGCTAATGGTATACAGCCTCAGAAATACATCCCTGGTCCTGTATTCTCGCCTCCAATGCCACTAAATCTTTCCTCAAATAAGGAGATCAAAACTGTACACAATACTCCAGGTGAGGCCTCACCAATGCCTTGTACAATTGCAACAACACTTCCTTAGCTTTATACTCAATTCCTTTCGCTATAAACACCAACATTCCATTTGCTTTCCTTATTACCTGCTGCACCTGCAATGCTTGTTTCCTCATTGCAACTTACTGTCCCTATTTTTGTTCCATCTGCAAATTTGGCTCTGGAGCCTTCTATCCCTGTATCCAAGTCGTTAATATAATCAAGAATCTAGCTTAAAATCTAGAACTAACCGCTGGTAACTGAAGGATAGATATTTAAGTATCTTTCAGGCCGAAGGAGAGTAAAAATCAGCTCTCCTGGTGGGACAAGCAAGGGGAGTTAATGGGGTGGCCAGAGGAATAAACTGGTTAACACTGGTTCCTGACACAGGAGAGGCAGAGAATACACAAGTACACTGTGCTATTCAGCACAGAGTGTGAGAGCTATAGAGAGAGCTCAAGAGATGGAGGATAAGCTGCATTAGTCCTCCCAACATCGAGTGAAGCTGTCTGTGTGATATCACAGATGTGTGTTTGGAAGGTGAATGTTTCCTTCTTTCACCTTTGACTCATTTTGAAACAAATTGAAAATCTAATTAAATAGAACCGGATTCAGGGCCAGGCTTTGAGTAGAGTAAACAGGACCGCAACATGCGCCAGGCTCAGCCTGATCCAGTTCCAGGTTGTACATCGGGCACACAAGACGGTGGCCCGGATGAGCAAATTCTTTGGGCTGGAGGACAAATGTGCTGGATGTGCCGGAGGACCAGCGACCCATATACACACACGTTCTAAACTAAGGGGGTACTGGCAGGGATTCGCGGACGTCTTGTCCCGGGTATTGAAAACTGGGATGGTAATGAGCCCTGAGGTGGCAATTTTTGGGGTGTCGGAGGACCCGGCAGTCCAGGGGGAGAAAGAGGCCGAAGTCGTGGCCTTTGCTTCCCTGATAGCCCAGCGACGAATACTGTTGGCCTGGAGGGATTCAAAGGCCCCAAAGTCAGAAGTCTGGCTTTCAGACATGGCGAGCTTTCTCGGGCTGGAGAAAAAGAAGTTCGTCCTGAGAGGATCGCTGTTGGGGTTCGCCCGGAGGTGGCAGCCATTCATTGACTTTGCGGAGAATTAATCATCAGCAGGGGAGGGGGGGTGGGGTTAGGGTAGCGTAGAGTAGAGGGTTGCTTAGGCAGGTTCTTGCGAGAGGGGAGCTGATGCTTGCATTATGTCTTATTTGCTTTTTGTACACCACGGTACAATGTTGCTGTTTTATATGCCAAACATACCTGAATAAAATTGTTTGTTGAATAAAAAAGAAGGAAATAGATTTCTAGACTCTAAAGGTGTGGCGGGTTATGGGGAGAGCGCTGGGGGTATGGTGTTAAAATTGAAGATCAGCCATGATAATTTAGAATGGCTCGATTGGCCGAGTGGCCTAATTTTGCTCCTATTTCCGATGTTTCTGGTTAATGCAGTATAGGTATCAAACAACAAGATGTCATTGAGCCTGAACTTGCTGCAGCAAAGTGGCTGTCTGCATGGTGTTTCAGCCAAGCCTACAGAGTCCCATTTTACACCCCTTTCATCCCTGCTTCCTGAGTTACTGTACTCAACCAATGTATCTTTACTCCATTGACCTGGGTCAGGTAGAGGCTGATGGAAGTCACATTATTGTGGTCCCTGTGTAACAGGACATTAGCGGAACAGTCTGAAATATTCTAAGCTGCACAAAAGTAGAGGATAGTTTGGCCAGACACCTTTATCTGGTCATCTGGAAACAGCCTCCATTCGATAACGATTGCAAGCAGCTTATTCCCATCTGTATTCCACGACGTGAGATGCCCCTCGGTTATTTGACAGTTGCTTTCTGTGGAAGCTGCTCTTGAAGTTTCCATTTGAATGCTGCTTATTGCTGCCTGTTCCTCTCCGGGGATATGTCGCTTGTTTTGAAGTGTCTGCTTCAGTAAAAAGATGCAGAAATTGCACAAATAAATTTGGATTTTACCCACTCAGATGTTAAATGAGCTCTAAGGTTTTTTTTAACCGGATCTTTTCTGCCGAGCAGTTCAATTAATTGTCAGCCTGACATGCTGCAGGGTTTATAAACTGCGAAACTACACAATTTACTGCAGGATGTCTTCACCCTTGAGAACTCATTATACAGAGCAGTGTCACTTGCTAGCTCTCCTACAATGCTGAAATCAGGCCATTAATTGTCAGTTAAAGATAGCTCATCTTGCTCCTACCAGCACCCCACACTATCACTTCCTTTGCTTCCTAGTTATTTCCCTCCCAACCTCTCCCTCTCTCTACCCCTGTCTATGAATTTGGGTCAGAAACGGGTGACTTAAGTAAAGCCAATTTACACGGGCATGGTGAAAGTGGAATTGGAAAATAGTTTAAAGGTAAAATGGTCGACAAGCTGTTGACGGCATTGAATATTTCTTTTTTTTTATTTAGTCTATGCAGTTTTTTTTTCAATTAAGGGCCAATTTAGCATGGCCAACCCACCTGGCCTGCACATCTTTGGGTGGTGGGGGTGAAACCCACGCAAACACGGGGAGAATGTGCAAACTCCACACGGACAGTGACCCAGAACCGGGATCGAACCTGGGACCTCGGCGCTGTGACGCAGCAGTGCTAACCACTGCACCACAAGATATTTCTTAACTCTCTTCAAAGATACTGTTGGAGTTTTTGAGGGTATCACTTGTGACACAGATCAAGGAGAGCCAGTGGATATGGTATATTTGTTTTTTCAGAAGGCTTTTGACAGGGTCCTATGCAGGAGGTTAATAAGCAAAATTACAGAATGTGGGATTGAGGAAATGGTACTGATATAGAACATAGAACACTACAGCGCAGTACGGGCCCTTCGGCCCTCGATGTTGCGCCGACCTGCGAAACCATCTGAAGCCTATCTGACCTACACTATTCCATTTTCATCCATATGTCTATCCAGTGACCACTTAAATGCCCTTAAAGTTGGCAAGTCTACTACTGTTGCAGGCAGGGCGTTCCACACCCCTACTACTCTCTGAGTAAAGAAACTGCCTCTGACATCTGTCCTATATCTACCACCCCTCAATTTAAAGCTATGTCCCCTCGTGTTGGTCATCACCATCCGAGGAAAAAGACTCTCACTGTCCACCCTATCTAACCCTCTGACTATCTTATATGTCTCTATTAAGTCATCTCTCAGCCTGCTCCTCTCTAACGAAAACAACCACAAGTCCCTGAGCCTTTCCTCGTAAGACCTTCCCTCCATACCAGGCAACATCCTAGTAAATCTCCTCTGAACCCTTTACAAAGCTTCCACATCCTTCCTATAATGTGGTGACCAGAACTGCACTCAGTACTCCAGGAGCGGCCGCACCAGAGTTATGTACAGCTGCAGCATGACCTTGAAATTAATAGAAAGCAAAGAGTTGGGATTAATGGGTGTTTCTCTGGTTGGCAATCAGTAGCTAGTGGTGTCCCTCAGGGATCCGTGTTGGGCCCACAATTGTTCACAATTTACATTGATGATTTGGAGTTGGGGACCAAGGGCAATGTGTCCAAGTTTGCAGATGACACTAAGATGAGTGGTAAAGCGAAAAGTGCAGAGGATACTGGAAGTCTGCAGAGGGATTTGGATAGGTTAAGTGAATGGCCTCGGGTCTGGCAGATGGAATACAATGTTGACAAATGTGAGGTTATCCATTTTGGTAGGAATAACAGCAAACGGGATTATTATTTAAACGATAACATATTAAAGCATGCCGCTGTGCAGAGAGACTTGGGTGTGCTAGTGCATGAGTCACAGAAAGTTGGTTTACAAGTGCAACAGGTGATTAAGAAGGCAAATGGAATTTTGTCCTTCATTGCTAGAGGGATGGAGTTTAAGACTAGGGAGGTTATGTTGCAATTGTATAAGGTGTTAGTGAGGCCACACCTGGAGTATTGTGTTCAGTTTTGGTCTCCTTACTTGAGAAAGGACGTACTGGCACTGGAGGGTGTGCAGAGGAGATTCACTAGGTTAATCCCAGAGCTGAAGGGTTTGGATTATGAGGAGAGGTTGAGTAGACTAGGACTGTACTTGTTGGAATTTAGAAGGATATGGGGGGATCTTATAGAAACATTTAAAATTATGAAGGGAATAGATACTAGATGAGGATGTGAGGTGTGAGCGGGATACATGGAATTAGGACAGGGGAGTGCTGATGCGCAAAGTGATCTGGGTGTCCTTGTTCATGACTCACTAAAAGCTAGCACGCATGTGCACAAGAAATTAGGAAGGCCAATGGTCTGTTGACTTTGAGTGCAAGGGGATATGAGTGCGGGTGTAAACATGCTTCACTGCAATTCTATAACACCTTGGTGAGAACAACATTATCTCACAGGAACAGGCCCTTCGGCCCACTAAGCCTGCACTAATCCACATTGCTTATTTAGACCGACTACTTACTGCCCAATCGATCTGTATCCCTCCTTTCCCCGCCCGTTCTTAAACGTTGCTATCGTGCCCACCTCCTCCACCTCCACTGGCAACGTGTTCCAGCCGCCCAACACACTCTGTGTGAAAGTCTTTCCCCGCACATCTCCCTTAAAATTTCCCCCTCTCACCTTGAACCTGTGCCCCTGTGTAATTGACACTTCCACCCTTGAAAAAAGCCTCTGACTATCCACCCTCTCTGTGCCTCTCATAATTTTGTAGACCCCTATCAGGTCTCCCCACAGCCTCCCTGTTTTCAACAAAAATCACACTAGTTTATCCAACCTCTCCTCTTAGCCAACACGCCCCAGACCAGGCAACATATTAATAATAATAATCTTCATTATTGTCACAAGTAGGCTTACACTAACACTGCAATGAAGTTACTGTGAAAAGCCCCTAGTCACCACATTCCGGCACCTGTTCGGGTCACAGAGGGAGAATTCAGAATGTCCAATTCACCTAGCAGCACGTCATTCTGGATCTGTGGGAGGAAACCGGAGCACCCGGAGGAAATCCACGCAGACACGGGCAGAACGTGCAGACTCTGCACAGGCAGTGACTCAAGCCGGGATTCGAACCTGGGACCCTGGAGCTGTGAAGAAACAGTGCTAACCACTTGGCTACCTTGCTGCCCGTATCCCAGTGCAGACTCGATAGCCATACGCCCTCTTTTGCACTTTATTTTTCTATGATTCTGAGAGTCCGTACAGAATTCGCCCTATTCCGGTAACCCCACCCAATCTTTTGGACACTAAGGCGCAATTTAGAGTGATCAATCCACCTAACCTGCACATCTTGAACATGAAATGAAAATTGTTTATTGTCACGAGTAGGCTTCAATGAAGTTACTGTGAAAAGCCCCTAGTCGCCACATTCCGGCGCCTGTTCGGGGCGGCAGGTACGGGAATTGAACCGTGCTGCTGGCCTGCCTTGGTCTGCTTTAAAGGCCAGCGATTTAGCCCTGTGGGAGGAAACTGGAGCACCCGGAGAAAACCCACGCAGACACGGGCAGAATGTGCAGACTCCACACAGTCACCCGAGGTCGGAATTGAACCTGGGACCCTGAAGCTGTGAGGCAGCAGTGTCAACCCGGCTACCTGGCACTGTGAGGCAGCAGTGTTAACCCGGGTCCCTGGCACTGTGAGGCAGCAGTGTTAACCCGGGTCCCTGGCACTGTGAGACAGCAGTGTTAACCCGGGTCCCTGGCACTGTGAGACAGCAGTGTTAACCTGGGTCCCTGGCACTGTGAGACAGCAGTGTTAACCCGGGTCCCTGGCACTGTGAGGCAGCAGTGTTAACCTGGGTCCCTGACACTGTGAGACAACGGTGTTAACCCGGGTCCCTGGCACTGTGAGACAGCAGTGTTAAACCGGGTCCCAGGCACTGTGAGGCAGCAGTGTTAACCCGAGTCCCTGGCACTGTCAGGCAGCAGTGTTAACCCGGGTCCCAGGTACTGTCAGGCAGCAGTGTTAAACCGGGTCCCTGGCACTGTGAGACAGCAGTGCTAACCCGGGTCCCTGACACTGTGAGACAGCAGTGTTAACCCGGGTCCCGGGCACTGTGAGACAGCAGTGCTAACCCGGGTCCCTGGCACTGTGAGACAGCAGTGCTAACCCGGGTCCCTGGCACTGTGAGGCAGCAGTGTTAACCCGGGTCCCTGGCACTGTGAGGCAGCAGTGTTAACCCGGGTCCTTGGCACTGTGCGACAGCAGTGCTAACCCGGGACCCTGGCACTGTGAGACAGCAGTGTTAACCCGGGTCCCAGGCACTGTGAGGCAGCAGTGTTAACCCGGGTCCCTGGCACTGTGAGACAGCAGTGTTAACCCGGGTCCCTGGCACTGTGAGACAGCAGTGTTAACCCGGGTCCCTGGCACTGTGAGACAGCAGTGTTAACCCGGGTCCCTGGCACTGTGAGACAGCCGTGTTAACCCGGGTCCCTGGCACTGTGAGACAGCAGTGTTAACCCAGGTCCCTGGCACTGTGAGACAGCAGTGTTAACCCGGGTCCCTGGCACTGTGAGACAGCAGTGTTAACTCGGGTCCCTGGCACTGAGAGACAGCAGTGTTAACCCAGGTCCCTGGCACTGAGAGACAGCAGTGTTAACCCGGGTCCCTGGCACTGTGAGACAGCAGTGTTAACCCGGGTCCCTGGCACTGTGAGACAGCAGTGCTAACCCGGCTCCCTGGCACTGTGAGACAGCAGTGTTAACCCGGGTCCCTGGCACTGTGAGACAGCAGTGTTAACCCGGGTCCCTGGCACTGTGAGACAGCAGTGTTAACCCGGGACCCTGGCACTGTGAGACAGCAGTGTTAACCCGGGTCCCTGGCACTGTGAGGCAGCAGTGCTAACCCGGGTCCCTGGCACTGTGAGACAGCAGTGCTAACCCGGGTCCCAGGCACTGTGAGGCAGCAGTGTTAACCCGGGTCGCTGGCACTGTGAGACAGTAGTGCTAACCCGGGTCCCTGGCACTGTGAGAAAACAGTGTTAACCCGGGTCCCTGGCACTGTGAGACAGCAGTGTTAACCCGGGTCCCTGGCACTGTGAGACAGCAGTGTTAACCCGGGTCCCTGGCACTGTGAGACAGCAGTGTTAACCTGGGTCCCTGGCACTGTGAGACAGCAGTGTTAACCCGGGTCCCTGGCACTGTGAGACAGCAGTGCTAACCCGGGTCCCTGGCACTGTGAGACAGCAGTGTTAACCCGGGTCCCTGGCACTGACGCAGCTGTGTTAACCCGGGTCCCTAGCACTGAGAGACAGCAGTGCTAACCCGGGTCCCTGGCACTGTGAGGCAGCAGTGTTAACCCGGGACCCTGGCACTGTGAGACAGCAGTGTTAACCCGGGTCCCTGGCACTGTGAAGCAGCAGTGTTAACCCGGGTCCCTGGCACTGTGAGACAGCAGTGTTAACCCGGGTCCCTGGCACTGTGAGACAGCAGTGTTAACCCGGGTCCCTGGCACTGTGAGGCAGCAGTGTTAACCCGGGTCCCTGGCACTGTGAGGCAGCAGTGTTAACCCGGGTCCCTGGCACTGTGAGACAGCAGTGTTAACCCGGGTCCCTGGCACTGTGAGACAGCAGTGCTAACCCGGCTCCCTGGCACTGTGAGACAGCAGTGTTAACCCGGGTCCCTGGCACTGTGAGACAGCAGTGTTAACCCGGGTCCCTGGCACTGTGAGACAGCAGTGTTAACCCGGGACCCTGGCACTGTGAGACAGCAGTGTTAACCCGGGTCCCTGGCACTGTGAGGCAGCAGTGCTAACCCGGGTCCCTAGCACTGTGAGACAGCAGTGTTAACCCGGGTCCCTGGCACTGTGAGACAGCAGTGTTAACCCGGGTCCCTGGCACTGTGAGACAGCAGTGTTAACCCGTGTCCCTGGCACTGTGAGACGGCAGTGTTAACCCGGGTCCCTGGCACTGTGAGACAGCAGTGTTAACCCGGGTCCCTGGCACTGTGAGACAGCAGTGTTAACCCGGGTCCCTAGCACTGTGAGACAGCAGTGTTAACCCGGGTCCCTGGCTCTGTGAGACAGCAGTGTTAACCCGGGTCCCTGGCACTGTGAGGCAGCAGTGCTAACCCGGGTCCCAGGCACTGTGAGGCAGCAGTGTTAACCCGGGTCGCTGGCACTGTGAGACAGCAGTGCTAACCCGGGTCCCTGGCACTGTGAGAAAACAGTGTTAACCCGGGTCCCTGGCACTGTGAGACAGCAGTGTTAACCCGGGTCCCTGGCACTGTGAGACAGCAGTGTTAACCCGGGTCCTTGGCACTGAGAGACAGCAGTGTTAACCCGGGTCCCTGGCACTGTGAGACAGCAGTGTTAACCCGGGTCCCTAGCACTGTGAGGCAGCAGTGTTAACCCGGGTCCCTGGCACTGTGAGACAGCAGTGTTAACCCGGGTCCCTTGCACTGTGAGGCAGCAGTGTTAACCCGGGTCCCTGGCACTGTGAGGCAGCAGTGTTAACCCGGGTCCCTAGCACTGAGACAGCAGTGTTAACCCGGGTCCCTGGCTCTGTGAGGCAGCAGTGTTAACCCGGGTCCCTGGCACTGACGCAGCTGTGTTAACCCGGGTCCCTGGCACTGAGAGACAGCAGTGCTAACCCGGGTCCCTGGCACTGTGAGGCAGCAGTGTTAACCCGGGACCCTGGCACTGTGAGACAGCAGTGTTAACCCGGGTCCCTGGCACTGTGAAGCAGCAGTGTTAACCCGGGTCCCTGGCACTGTGAGACAGCAGTGTTAACCCGGGTCCCTGGCACTGTGAGACAGCAGTGTTAACCCGGGTCCCTGGCACTGTGAGGCAGCAGTGTTAACCCGGGTCCCTGGCACTGTGAGGCAGCAGTGTTAACCCGGGTCCCTGGCACTGTGAGACAGCAGTGTTAACCCGGGTCCCTGGCACTGTGAGACAGCAGTGCTAACCCGGCTCCCTGGCACTGTGAGACAGCAGTGTTAACCCGGGTCCCTGGCACTGTGAGACAGCAGTGTTAACCCGGGTCCCTGGCACTGTGAGACAGCAGTGTTAACCCGGGACCCTGGCACTGTGAGACAGCAGTGTTAACCCGGGTCCCTGGCACTGTGAGACAGCAGTGTTAACCCGGGTCCCTGGCACTGTGAGACAGCAGTGTTAACCCGGGTCCTTGGCACTGAGAGACAGCAGTGTTAACCCGGGTCCCTGGCACTGTGAGACAGCAGTGTTAACCTGGGTCCCTGGCACTGTGAGACAGCAGTGTTAACCCGGGTCCCTGGCACTGTGAGACAGCAGTGTTAACCCGGGTCCCTAGCACTGTGAGGCAGCAGTGTTAACCCGGGTCCCTGGCACTGTGAGACAGCAGTGTTAACCCGGGTCCCTTGCACTGTGAGGCAGCAGTGTTAACCCGGGTCCCTGGCACTGTGAGGCAGCAGTGTTAACCCGGGTCCCTAGCACTGAGACAGCAGTGTTAACCCGGGTCCCTGGCTCTGTGAGGCAGCAGTGTTAACCCGGGTCCCTGGCACTGAGGCAGCTGTGTTAACCCGGGTCCCTAGCACTGAGAGACAGCAGTGCTAACCCGGGTCCCTGGCACTGTGAGGCAGCAGTGTTAACCCGGGACCCTGGCACTGTGAGACAGCAGTGTTAACCCGGGTCCCTGGCACTATGAGACAGCAATGTTAACCCGGGTCCCTGGCACTGTGAGGCAGCAATGTTAACCCGGGTCCCTGGCACTGTGAAGCAGCAGTGTTAACCCGGGTCCCTGGCACTGTGAGACAGCAATGTTAACCCGGGTCCCTGGCACTGTGAGACAGCAGTGTTAACCCGGGTCCCTGGCACTGTGAGGCAGCAGTGTTAACCCGGGTCCCTGGCACTGTGAGGCAGCAGTGTTAACCCGGGTCCCTGGCACTGTGAGACAGCAGTGTTAACCCGGGTCCCTGGCACTGTGAGACAGCAGTGCTAACCCGGCTCCCTGGCACTGTGAGACAGCAGTGTTAACCCGGGTCCCTGGCACTGTGAGACAGCAGTGTTAACCCGGGTCCCTGGCACTGTGAGACAGCAGTGTTAACCCGGGACCCTGGCACTGTGAGACAGCAGTGTTAACCCGGGTCCCTGGCACTGTGAGGCAGCAGTGCTAACCCGGGTCCCTAGCACTGTGAGACAGCAGTGTTAACCCGGGTCCCTGGCACTGTCAGACAGAAGTGTTAACCCGGGTCCCTGGCACTGTGAGGCAGCAGTGTTAACCCGTGTCCCTGGCACTGTGAGACAGCAGTGTTAACCCGGGTCCCTGGCACTGTGAGACAGCAGTGTTAACCCGTGTCCCTGGCACTGTGAGGCAGCAGTGTTAACCCGGGTCCCTGGCACTGTGAGGCAGCAGTGTTAACCCGGGTCCCTGGCACTGTGAGGCAGCAGGGTTAACCCGGGTCCCTGGCACTGTGAGACAGCAGTGTTAACCCGGGTCCCTGGCTCTGTGAGACAGCAGTGTTAACCCGGGTCCCTGGCTCTGTGAGACAGCAGTGTTAACCCGGGTCCCTGGCACTGTGAGACAGCAGTGTTAACCCGGGTCCCTGGCACTGACGCAGCTGTGTTAACCCAGGTCCCAGGCACTGTGAGGCAGCAGTGCTAACCCGGGTCCCTGGCACTGTGAGACAGCAGTGTTAACCCGGGTCACTGGCACTGTGAGGCAGCAGTGCTAACCCGGGACCCTGGTACTGAGACAGCAGTGCTAACCTGGGTCCCTGGCACTGAGAGACAGCAGTGTTAACCCAGGTCCCACACACTGTGAGACAGCAGTGTTAACCCGGGTCCCTGGCACTGTGAGGCAGCAGTGTTATCCCGGGACCCTGGCACTGTGAGACAGCAGTGTTAACCAGCGTCCCTGGCACTGTGAGGCAGCAGTGTTAACCCGGGTCCCTGGCACTGTGAGTCAGCAGTGTTAACTCGGGTCCCTGGCACTGAGAGACAGCAGTGTTAACCCAGGTCCCTGGCACTGAGAGACAGCAGAGTTAACCCGCGTACCTGGTGCTGTGAGACAGCAGTGTTAACCCGGGTCCCTGCCACTGTCAGACAGCAGTGCTAACCCGGGTCCCTGGAACCGTGAGACCACAGTGTTAACCTGGGTCCCTGGCACTGTGAGACAGCAGTGTTAACCCACGTCCCTGGCACTGTGAGGCAGCAGTGTTAACCCGGGACCCTGGCACTGAGACAGCAGTGCTAACCCAGGTCCGTGGCACTGTGAGGGAGCAGTGTTAACCCGGGTCCCTGGCACTGTGAGAAAACAGTGTTAACCCGGGTCCCTGGCACTGTGAGACAGCAGTGTTAACCCGGGTCCCTGGCACTGTGAGACAGCAGTGTTAACCCGGGTCCTTGGCACTGAGAGACAGCAGTGTTAACCCGGGTCCCTGGCACTGTGAGACAGCAGTGTTAACCTGGGTCCCTGGCACTGTGAGACAGCAGTGTTAACCCGGGTCCCTGGCACTGTGAGACAGCAGTGTTAACCCGGGTCCCTAGCACTGTGAGGCAGCAGTGTTAACCCGGGTCCCTGGCACTGTGAGACAGCAGTGTTAACCCGGGTCCCTTGCACTGTGAGGCAGCAGTGTTAACCCGGGTCCCTGGCACTGTGAGGCAGCAGTGTTAACCCGGGTCCCTAGCACTGAGACAGCAGTGTTAACCCGGGTCCCTGGCACTGTGAGGCAGCAGTGTTAACCCGGGTCCCTGGCACTGACGCAGCTGTGTTAACCCGGGTCCCTAGCACTGAGAGACAGCAGTGCTAACCCGGGTCCCTGGCACTGTGAGGCAGCAGTGTTAACCCGGGACCCTGGCACTGTGAGACAGCAGTGTTAACCCGGGTCCCTGGCACTGTGAAGCAGCAGTGTTAACCCGGGTCTCTGGCACTGTGAGACAGCAGTGTTAACCCGGGTCCCTGGCACTGTGAGACAGCAGTGTTAACCCGGGTCCCTGGCACTGTGAGGCAGCAGTGTTAACCCGGGTCCCTGGCACTGTGAGGCAGCAGTGTTAACCCGGGTCCCTGGCACTGTGAGACAGCAGTGTTAACCCGGGTCCCTGGCACTGTGAGACAGCAGTGCTAACCCGGCTCCCTGGCACTGTGAGACAGCAGTGTTAACCCGGGTCCCTGGCACTGTGAGACAGCAGTGTTAACCCGGGACCCTGGCACTGTGAGACAGCAGTGTTAACCCGGGTCCCTGGCACTGTGAGACAGCAGTGTTAACCCGGGTCCCTGGCACTGTGAGACAGCAGTGTTAACCCGGGTCCTTGGCACTGAGAGACAGCAGTGTTAACCCGGGTCCCTGGCACTGTGAGACAGCAGTGTTAACCTGGGTCCCTGGCACTGTGAGACAGCAGTGTTAACCCGGGTCCCTGGCACTGTGAGACAGCAGTGTTAACCCGGGTCCCTAGCACTGTGAGGCAGCAGTGTTAACCCGGGTCCCTGGCACTGTGAGACAGCAGTGTTAACCCGGGTCCCTGGCACTGTGAGGCAGCAGTGTTAACCCGGGTCCCTGGCACTGTGAGGCAGCAGTGTTAACCCGGGTCCCTAGCACTGAGACAGCAGTGTTAACCCGGGTCCCTGGCTCTGTGAGGCAGCAGTGTTAACCCGGGTCCCTGGCACTGACGCAGCTGTGTTAACCCGGGTCCCTAGCACTGAGAGACAGCAGTGCTAACCCGGGTCCCTGGCACTGTGAGGCAGCAGTGTTAACCCGGGACCCTGGCACTGTGAGACAGCAGTGTTAACCCGGGTCCCTGGCACTATGAGACAGCAATGTTAACCCGGGTCCCTGGCACTGTGAGGCAGCAATGTTAACCCGGGTCCCTGGCACTGTGAAGCAGCAGTGTTAACCCGGGTCCCTGGCACTGTGAGACAGCAGTGTTAACCCGGGTCCCTGGCACTGTGAGACAGCAGTGTTAACCCGGGTCCCTGGCACTGTGAGACAGCAGTGTTAACCCGGGTCCCTGGCACTGTGAGGCAGCAGTGTTAACCCGGGTCCCTGGCACTGTGAGACAGCAGTGTTAACCCGGGTCCCTGGCACTGTGAGACAGCAGTGCTAACCCGGCTCCCTGGCACTGTGAGACAGCAGTGTTAACCCGGGTCCCTGGCACTGTGAGACAGCAGTGTTAACCCGGGTCCCTGGCACTGTGAGACAGCAGTGTTAACCCGGGACCCTGGCACTGTGAGACAGCAGTGTTAACCCGGGTCCCTGGCACTGTGAGGCAGCAGTGCTAACCCGGGTCCCTAGCACTGTGAGACAGCAGTGTTAACCCGGGTCCCTGGCACTGTCAGACAGAAGTGTTAACCCGGGTCCCTGGCACTGTGAGGCAGCAGTGTTAACCCGTGTCCCTGGCACTGTGAGACAGCAGTGTTAACCCGGGTCCCTGGCACTGTGAGACAGCAGTGTTAACCCGTGTCCCTGGCACTGTGAGGCAGCAGTGTTAACCCGGGTCCCTGGCACTGTGAGGCAGCAGTGTTAACCCGGGTCCCTGGCACTGTGAGGCAGCAGGGTTAACCCGGATCCCTGGCACTGTGAGACAGCAGTGTTAACCCGGGTCCCTGGCTCTGTGAGACAGCAGTGTTAACCCGGGTCCCTGGCTCTGTGAGACAGCAGTGTTAACCCGGGTCCCTGGCACTGTGAGACAGCAGTGTTAACCCGGGTCCCTGGCACTGACGCAGCTGTGTTAACCCAGGTCCCAGGCACTGTGAGGCAGCAGTGCTAACCCGGGTCCCTGGCACTGTGAGACAGCAGTGTTAACCCGGGTCACTGGCACTGTGAGGCAGCAGTGCTAACCCGGGACCCTGGTACTGAGACAGCAGTGCTAACCTGGGTCCCTGGCACTGTGAGACAGCAGTGTTAACCCGGGTCCCTGGCACTGTGAGACAGCAGTGTTAACCCAGGTCCCTGGCACTGTGAGACAGCAGTGTTAACCCGGGTCCCTGGCACTGAGAGACAGCAGTGTTAACCCAGGTCCCACACACTGTGAGACAGCAGTGTTAACCCGGGTCCCTGGCACTGTGAGGCAGCAGTGTTATCCCGGGACCCTGGCACTGTGAGACAGCAGTGTTAACCAGCGTCCCTGGCACTGTGAGGCAGCAGTGTTAACCCGGGTCCCTGGCACTGTGAGTCCGCAGTGTTAACTCGGGTCCCTGGCACTGAGAGACAGCAGTGTTAACCCAGGTCCCTGGCACTGAGAGACAGCAGAGTTAACCCGCGTACCTGGTGCTGTGAGACAGCAGTGCTAACCCGGGTCCCTGGAACCGTGAGACCACAG
The DNA here is from genome assembly GCF_902713615.1 of Scyliorhinus canicula. Lineage (NCBI taxonomy): Eukaryota > Metazoa > Chordata > Chondrichthyes > Carcharhiniformes > Scyliorhinidae > Scyliorhinus > Scyliorhinus canicula. The sequence continues at coordinate 3,093,192 of NC_052151.1, read as the reverse complement.
TGTTAACCTGGGTCCCTGGCACTGTGAGACAGCAGTGTTAACCCACGTCCCTGGCACTGTGAGGCAGCAGTGTTAACCCGGGACCCTGGCACTGAGACAGCAGTGCTAACCCAGGTCCGTGGCACTGTGAGGGAGCAGTGTTAACCCGGGTCCCTGGCACTGTGAGACAGCAGTGTTAACCCGGGGCCCTGGCACTGTGAGACAGCAGTGTTAAACGGGTCCCTGGCACTGTGAGACAGCAGTGTTAACCCGGCTCCCTGGCACTGTGAAACAGCAGTGCTAACCCGGGTCCCAGGCACTGTGAGCTGTGAGACAGCAGTGTTAACCTGGGTCCCTGGCACTGTGAGACAGCAGTGTTAACCCGGGTCCCTGGCTCTGTGAGGCAGCAGTGTTAACCCGGGTCCCTGGCTCTGTGAGGCAGCAGTGTTAACCCGGGTCCCTGGCACTGACGCAGCTGTGTTAACCCGGGTCCCTGGCACTGTGAGACAGCAGTGTTAACCCAGGTCCCTGGCACTGTGAGACAGCAGTGTTAACCCGGGTCCCTGGCTCTGTGAGACAGCAGTGTTAACCCGGGTCCCTAGCACTGTGAGGCAGCAGTGTTAACCCGGGTCCCTGGCACTGTGAGACAGCAGTGTTAACCCGGGTCCCTTGCACTGTGAGGCAGCAGTGTTAACCCGGGTCCCTGGCACTGTGAGGCAGCAGTGTTAACCCGGGTCCCTAGCACTGAGACAGCAGTGTTAACCCGGGTCCCTGGCTCTGTGAGGCAGCAGTGTTAACCCGGGTCCCTGGCACTGACGCAGCTGTGTTAACCCGGGTCCCTAGCACTGAGAGACAGCAGTGCTAACCCGGGTCCCTGGCACTGTGAGGCAGCAGTGTTAACCCGGGACCCTGGCACTGTGAGACAGCAGTGTTAACCCGGGTCCCTGGCACTGTGAGGCAGCAGTGTTAACCCGGGTCCCTGGCACTGTGAGACAGCAGTGTTAACCCGGGTCCCTGGCACTGTGAGACAGCAGTGTTAACCCGGGTCCCTGGCACTGTGAGGCAGCAGTGTTAACCCGGGTCCCTGGCACTGTGAGGCAGCAGTGTTAACCCGGGTCCCTGGCACTGTGAGACAGCAGTGTTAACCCGGGTCCCTGGCACTGTGAGACAGCAGTGCTAACCCGGCTCCCTGGCACTGTGAGACAGCAGTGTTAACCCGGGTCCCTGGCACTGTGAGACAGCAGTGTTAACCCGGGTCCCTGGCACTGTGAGACAGCAGTGTTAACCCGGGACCCTGGCACTGTGAGACAGCAGTGTTAACCCGGGTCCCTGGCACTGTGAGACAGCAGTGTTAACCCGGGTCCCTGGCACTGTGAGACAGCAGTGTTAACCCGGGTCCTTGGCACTGAGAGACAGCAGTGTTAACCCGGGTCCCTGGCACTGTGAGACAGCAGTGTTAACCCGGGTCCCTGGCACTGTGAGACAGCAGTGTTAACCCGGGTCCCTGGCACTGTGAGACAGCAGTGTTAACCCGGGTCCCTAGCACTGTGAGGCAGCAGTGTTAACCCGGGTCCCTGGCACTGTGAGACAGCAGTGTTAACCCGGGTCCCTGGCACTGTGAGGCAGCAGTGTTAACCCGGGTCCCTGGCACTGTGAGGCAGCAGTGTTAACCCGGGTCCCTAGCACTGAGACAGCAGTGTTAACCCGGGTCCCTGGCTCTGTGAGGCAGCAGTGTTAACCCGGGTCCCTGGCACTGACGCAGCTGTGTTAACCCGGGTCCCTAGCACTGAGAGACAGCAGTGCTAACCCGGGTCCCTGGCACTGTGAGGCAGCAGTGTTAACCCGGGACCCTGGCACTGTGAGACAGCAGTGTTAACCCGGGTCCCTGGCACTATGAGACAGCAGTGTTAACCCGGGTCCCTGGCACTGTGAGGCAGCAATGTTAACCCGGGTCCCTGGCACTGTGAAGCAGCAGTGTTAACCCGGGTCCCTGGCACTGTGAGACAGCAGTGTTAACCCGGGTCCCTGGCACTGTGAGACAGCAGTGTTAACCCGGGTCCCTGGCACTGTGAGGCAGCAGTGTTAACCCGGGTCCCTGGCACTGTGAGGCAGCAGTGTTAACCCGGGTCCCTGGCACTGTGAGACAGCAGTGTTAACCCGGGTCCCTGGCACTGTGAGACAGCAGTGCTAACCCGGCTCCCTGGCACTGTGAGACAGCAGTGTTAACCCGGGTCCCTGGCACTGTGAGACAGCAGTGTTAACCCGGGTCCCTGGCACTGTGAGACAGCAGTGTTAACCCGGGACCCTGGCACTGTGAGACAGCAGTGTTAACCCGGGTCCCTGGCACTGTGAGGCAGCAGTGCTAACCCGGGTCCCTAGCACTGTGAGACAGCAGTGTTAACCCGGGTCCCTGGCACTGTCAGTCAGAAGTGTTAACCCGTGTCCCTGGCACTGTGAGGCAGCAGTGTTAACCCGGGTCCCTGGCACTGTGAGGCAGCAGTGTTAACCCGGGTCCCTGGCACTGTGAGGCAGCAGGGTTAACCCGGATCCCTGGCACTGTGAGACAGCAGTGTTAACCCGGGTCCCTGGCTCTGTGAGACAGCAGTGTTAACCCGGGTCCCTGGCTCTGTGAGACAGCAGTGTTAACCCGGGTCCCTGGCACTGTGAGACAGCAGTGTTAACCCGGGTCCCTGGCACTGACGCAGCTGTGTTAACCCAGGTCCCAGGCACTGTGAGGCAGCAGTGCTAACCCGGGTCCCTGGCACTGTGAGACAGCAGTGTTAACCCGGGTCACTGGCACTGTGAGGCAGCAGTGCTAACCCGGGACCCTGGTACTGAGACAGCAGTGCTAACCTGGGTCCCTGGCACTGTGAGACAGCAGTGTTAACCCAGGTCCCTGGCACTGTGAGACAGCAGTGTTAACCCGGGTCCCTGGCACTGAGAGACAGCAGTGTTAACCCAGGTCCCAGGCACTGTGAGACAGCAGTGTTAACCCGGGTCCCTGGCACTGTGAGGCAGCAGTGTTAACCCGGGACCCTGGCACTGTGAGACAGCAGTGTTAACCAGCGTCCCTGGCACTGTGAGGCAGCAGTGTTAACCCGGGTCCCTGGCACTGTGAGTCAGCAGTGTTAACTCGGGTCCCTGGCACTGAGAGACAGCAGTGTTAACCCAGGTCCCTGGCACTGAGAGACAGCAGAGTTAACCCGCGTACCTGGTGCTGTGAGACAGCAGTGTTAACCCGGGTCCCTGCCACTGTCAGACAGCAGTGCTAACCCGGGTCCCTGGAACCGTGAGACCACAGTGTTAACCTGGGTCCCTGGCACTGTGAGACAGCAGTGTTAACCCACGTCCCTGGCACTGTGAGGCAGCAGTGTTAACCCGGGACCCTGGCACTGAGACAGCAGTGCTAACCCAGGTCCGTGGCACTGTGAGACAGCAGTGTTAACCCGGGTCCCTGGCACTGTGAGACAGCAGTGTTAACCCGGGGCCCTGGCACTGTGAGACAGCAGTGTTAAACGGGTCCCTGGCACTGTGAGACAGCAGTGTTAACCCGGCTCCCTGGCACTGTGAAACAGCAGTGCTAACCCGGGTCCCAGGCACTGTGAGCTGTGAGACAGCAGTGTTAACCTGGGTCCCTGGCACTGTGAGACAGCAGTGTTAACCCGGGTCCCTGGCACTGTGAGGCAGCAGTGTTAACCCGGGTCCCTGGCTCTGTGAGGCAGCAGTGTTAACCCGGGTCCCTGGCACTGACGCAGCTGTGTTAACCCGGGTCCCTGGCACTGTGAGACAGCAGTGTTAACCCAGGTCCCTGGCACTGTGAGACAGCAGTGTTAACCCGGGTCCCTGGCTCTGTGAGACAGCAGTGTTAACCCGGGTCCCTGGCACTGTGAGACAGCAGCGTTAACCCGGGTTCCTGGCACTGTGAGGCAGCAGTGTTAACCCGGGTCCCTGGCACTGTGAGACAGCAGTGTTAACCCGGGTCCTTGGCACTGTGAGACAGCAGTGTTATCCCGGGTCCCTGGCACTGTGAGGCAGCAGTGCTAACCCGGGTCCCTGGCACTGTGAGGCAGCAGTGTTAACCCGCGTCCCTGGCACTGTGAGGCAGCAGTGTTAACCCGGGTCCCTGGCACTGTGAAGCAGCAGTGTTAACCCGTGTCCCTGGCACCGTGAGGCAGCAGTGTTAACCCAGGTCCCTGCCATTGTGAGACAGCAGTGTTAACCTGGGTCCCTGGCACTGTGAGACAGCAGTGTTAACCCGGGTCCCTGGCACTGTGAGACAGCAGTGTTAACCCGGGTCCCTGGCACTGTGAGGCAGCAGTGTTAACCCAGGTCCCTGCCATTGTGAGACAGCAGTGTTAACCTGGGTCCCTGGCACTGTGAGACAGCAGTGTTAACCCGGGTCCCTGGCACTGTGAGATGGCAGTGTTAACCCGGGTCCCTGGCACTGTGAGGCAGCAGTGTTAACCCGGGTCCCTGGCTCTGTGAGGCAGCAGTGTTAACCCGGGTCCCTGGCACTGAAGCTGCATGTACCAATCTACATGTCGATTGGTTTAACCAGGTCGGTCAAGGCAACCGTGAGGAGGAGTTTATAGAATGTATCCGCGATAGTTTCCTAGAACAGTATGTAATGGAACCTACGAGGGAACAAGCGGTCCTAGATCTTGTCCTGTGTAATGAGACAGGATTGATTCATGATCTCATAGTTAGGGATCCTCTCGGAAGGAGCGATCACAATATGGTGGAATTTAAAATACAGATGGAGGGTGAGAAAGTAAAATCAAATACTAGTGTTTTGTGTTTAAACAAAGGAGATTACAAGGGGATGAGAGAAGAACTAGCTAAGGTAGACTGGGAGCTAAGACTTTATGGTGGAACAGTTGAGGAACAGTGGAGAACCTTCCCAGCGATTTTTCACAGTGCTCAGCAAAGGTTTATACCAACAAAAAGGAAGGACGGAAGAAAGAGGGAAAATCGACCGTGGATATCTAAGGAAATAAGGGAGAGTATCAAATTGAAGGAAAAAGCATATAAAGTGGCAAAGATTGCTGGGAGATTAGAGGACTGGGAAATCTTTAGGGGGCAACAGAAAGCTACTAAAAAAGCTATAAAGAAGAGTAAGATAGAGTATGAGAGTAAACTTGCTCAGAATATAAAAACAGACAGTAAAAGGTTTTACAAATATATAAGACAAAAAAGAGTGGCTAAGGTAAATATTGGTCCTTTAGAGGATGAGAAGGGAGTTTTAATAATGGGAAATGAGGAAATGGCTGAGGAACTGAACAGGTTTTTTGGGTCGGTCTTCACAGTGGAAGACACAAATAACATGCCAGTGACTGATAGAAATGAGGCTATGACAGGTGAGGACCTTGAGACGATTGTTATCACTAAGGAGGGAGTGATGGGCAAGCTAATGGGGCTAAAGGTAGACAAGTCTCCTGGCCCTGATGGAATGCATCCCAGAGTGCTAAAAGAGATGGCTAGGGAAATTGCAGATGCACTAGTGATAATTTACCGAAATTCACTAGACTCTGGGGTGGTCCCGGTGGATTGGAAATTAGCAAACGTGACGCCACTGTTTAAAAAAGGAGGTAGGCAGAAAGCAGGAAATTATAGGCCAGTGAGTTTAACTTCGGTAATAGGGAAGATGCTGGAATCTATCATCAAGGAAGAAATTGCGAGGCATCTGGATAGAAATTGTCCCATTGGGCAGACGCAGCATGGGTTCGTAAAAGGCAGGTCGTGCCTAACTAATTTAGTGGAATTTTTTGAGGACATTACCAGTGCAGTAGATAACGGGGGGCCGATGGATGTGGTATATCTGGATTTCCAGAAAGCCTTTGACAACGTGCCACACAAAAGGTTGCTGCATAAGATAAAGATGCATGGCATTAAGGGTAAAGTAGTAGCATGGATAGAGGATTGGTTAATTAATAGAAAGCAAAGAGTTGGGATAAATGGGTGTTTCTCTGGTTGGCAATCAGTAGCTAGTGGTGTCCCTCAGGGATCCGTGTTGGGCCCACAATTGTTCACAATTTACATTGATGATTTGGAGTTGGGGACCAAGGGCAATGTGTCCAAGTTTGCAGATGACACTAAGATGAGTGGTAAAGCGAAAAGTGCAGAGGATACTGGAAGTCTGCAGAGGGATTTGGATAGAACATAGAACATAGAACACTACAGCGCAGTACGGGCCCTTCGGCCCTCGATGTTGCGCCGACCTGTGAAACCATCTGAAGCCTATCTGACCTACACTATTCCATATTCATCCATATGTCTATCCAGTGACCACTTAAATACCCTTAAAGTTGGCGAGTCTACTACTATTGCAGGCAGGGCGTTCCACACCCCTACTACTCTCTGAGTAAAGAAACTGCCTCTGACATCTGTCCTATATCTCTCACCCCTCAATTTAAAGCTATGTCCCCTCGTGTTGGTCATCACCATCCGAGGAAAAAGACTCTCACTGTCCACCCTATCTAACCCTCTGACTATCTTATATGTCTCTATTAAGTCACCTCTCAGCCTTCTCCTCTCTAACGAAAACAACCTCAATTCCCTGAGCCTTTCCCCGTAAGACCTTCCCTCCATACCAGGCAACATCCTAGTAAATCTCCTCTGAACCCTTTCCAAAGCTTCCACATCCTTCCTATAATGTGGTGACCAGAACTGCACGCAGTACTCCAGGTGTGGCCGCACCAGAGTTATGTACAGCTGCAGCATGACCTTGTGGTTCCGAAACTCAATCCCCCTGCTTATAAAGGCTAGCACACCATATGCCTTCTTAACAGCCCTATTAACCTGGGTGGCAACTTTCAGGGATTTATGTACCTGGATGCCGAGATCTCTCTGTTCATCTACACTACCAAGAATCTTGCCATTAGCCCAGTACTCTGCATTCCTGTTACTCCTTCCAAAGTGAACCACCTCACACTTTTCCGCATTAAACTCCATCTGCCACCTCTCAGCCCAGCTCTGCAGCTTATCTATGTCCCTCTGTATCCTATAACATCCTTCAGCACTATCCACAACTCCACCGACCTTGGTTAAGTGAATGGGCTCGGGTCTGGCAGATGGAATACAATGTTGACAAATGTGAGGTTATCCATTTTGGTAGGAATAACAGCAAACGGGATTATTATTTAAACGATAAAATATTAAAGCATGCCGCTGTTCAGAGAGACTTGGGTGTGCTAGTGCATGAGTCACAGAAGGTTGGTTTACAAGTGCAACAGGTGATTAAGAAGGCAAATGGAATTTTGTCCTTCATTGCTAGAGGGATGGAGTTTAAGACTAGGGAGGTTATGTTGCAATTGTATAAGGTGTTAGTGCGGCCACACCTGGAGTATTGTGTTCAGTTTTGGTCTCCTTACTTGAGAAAGGACGTACTGGCGCTGGAGGGTGTGCAGAGGAGATTCACTAGGTTAATCCCAGAGCTGAAGGGGTTGGATTATGAGGAGAGGTTGAGTAGACTGGGACTGTACTCGTTGGAATTTAGAAGGATGAGGGGGGATCTTATAGAAACATTTAAAATTATGAAGGGAATAGATAGGATAGATGCGGGCAGGTTGTTTCCACTGGCGGGTGAAAGCAGAACTAGGGGGCATAGCCTCAAAATAAGGGGAAGTAGATTTAGGACTGAGTTTAGGAGGAACTTCTTCACCTAAAGGGTTGTGAATCTATGGAATTCCTTGCCCAGTGAAGCAGTTGAGGCTCCTTCATTACATGTTTTTAAGGTAAAGATAGATAGTTTTTTGAAGAATAAAGGGATTAAGGGTTATGGGGTTCGGGCCGGAAAGTGGAGCTGAGTCCACAAAAGATCAGCCATGATCTCATTGAATGGCGGAGCAGGCTCGAGGGGCCAGATGGCCTACTCCTGCTCCTAGTTCTTATGTTCTTATGTTCTTATGTTAACCCGGGACCCTGGCACTGTGAGACAGCAGTGTTAACCCAGGTCCCTGCTATTGTGAGACAGCAGTGTTAACCCGGGTCCCTGGCACTGTGAGACAGCAGTGCTAACCCGGGTCCCCGGCACTGTGAGGCAGCAGTGTTAACCCGGGTCGCTGGCACTGTGAGGCAGCAGTGTTAACCCGGGTCCCTGGCACTGTGAGACAGCAGTGTTAACCCGGGTCCCAGGCACTGTGAGACAGCAGTGTTAACCCGGGTCCCAGGCACTGTGAGACAGCAGTGTTAACCCGGGTCCCTGGCACTGTGAGACAGCAGTGTTAACCCGGGTCCCTGGCACTGTGAGATGGCAGTGTTAACCCGGGTCCCTGGCACTGTGAGGCAGCAGTGTTAACCCGGGTCCCTGGCACTGTGAGGCAGCAGTGTTAACCCGGGTCCCTGGCACTGTGAGGCAGCAGTGTTAACCCGGGTACCTGGCACTGTGAGACAGCAGTGTTAACCCGGGTCCCTGGCACTGACGCAGCTGTGTTAACCCGGGTCCCTGGCACTGTGAGACAGCACTGTTAAACCGGGTCCCTGGCACCGTGAGGCAGCAGTGTTAACCCGGGTCCCTGGCACTGTGAGGCAGCAGTGTTAACCCTGGTCCCTGCCATTGTGAGACAGCATTGTTAACCTGGTTCCCTGGCACTGTGAGGCAGCAGTGTTAACCCGGGTCCCTGACACTGTGAGGCAGCAGTGTTAACCCAGGTCCCTGCCATTGTGAGACAGCAGTGTTAACCTGGGTCCCTGGCACTGTGAGACAGCAGTGTTAACCCGGGACCCTGGCACTGTGAGACAGCAGTGTTAACCCAGGTCCCTGCTATTGTGAGACAGCAGTGTTAACCCGGGTACCTGGCACTGTGAGACAGCAGTGTTAACCCGGGTCCCTGGCACTGTGAGACAGCAGTGTTAACCCGGGTCCCTGGCACTGTGAGGCAGCAGTGTTAACCTGGGTCCCTGGCACTGTGAGACAGCAGTGTTAACCCGGGACCCTGGCACTGTGAGGCAGCAGTGTTAACCCGGGTCCCTGGCACTGTGAGACAGCAGTGTTAACCCAGGTCCCTGGCACTGTGAGACAGCAGTGTTAACCCGGGACCCTGGCTCTGTGAAGCAGCAGTGTTAACCCGGGTCCCTCAAGCTGTGAGGCAGCAGTGTTAACCCGGGTTGTTGCACGTTTTACTATGGGCGTAAAACGCGTTTATTGGGGTGTATTAACTTCCAAGTGCTTAACACCGCTAGGCTCTGTCGTATGTATTTATTCAGCTTTAGGAGTCGCCAGTTGCCGTATAGACAACGTCACTAGTATTCCAAGGTCAAGTTCAAAGTAATAAAGACGATACACCGATTAGTAAGGTCCAAACGATAATATTTATTATACAGTTATAATAAATATTCATGCACACACTAAGAGACTAAGCTATGACTAAACTAAAGTAATCAGAATACTTATCTAACAGGAACAGGCAAGGTCAGGGAGCGAGGCCTTCGTCCTGGTCTTGGGCTGCAACCTTCAGCAAGCGTTCTGGTCACTGGGGGTTCTAGCGGGCTTAGTTCGCGTAGCGAGCGTCGTAATGGCACTTACGGTTCGGCGGCTGGTGCTCAACGGCTGGAGTCAGAGTGGATCTTCTAAGTCGTGGTCAGAGCCGGAGCACGGAAAAACAGACCGGACAACACGAGGTCCCTATCTTTTATAGGGGTTCCATTGTCCTTCCCTCTTCTCGGGCGGGCTCTACCTATTGGATCAATTTCTTCATCGATACTGGATTAATTCCCCAATGCGAGGGGGTCTCCGTGATGGAGGGGGCGTTTCTTATGTCCTTTTGTTTGGAGGTTTCTGGTGCCTCGATGTCTGGGCCTTGATTAAAATGTGTCCATTCAGAACCAAATGTATCTATTGTGTGGGTGTTCAAGTCTGATTGCCTCATTAGCATGCAAAGCGTTTTGCCATTTGCACCTAGCTAAGGTCTTCTCACCTGAGCCCAAACTGGTTTCTGCTGCTGCAGAATGCAAAATGCTCTTTGCAGACTGCTGTTCTGGCTAAACTGTCTGTTTCCCAGCAGTCTTAGCGCTTGACCTAATTTTGTAGCTCAGCATCCATTTTAGGTGGCTACATTCCCTCCTTGTGATCCTCACAATCAAAATATTGTGAAGGATCACAATGTACGTCGCCTTGAGTGCATCTGGGTTGCCTTCTTTGTGTCCCCTGACCTCTTGCCAGTTCCTGGGCTACTCTATCTTAAACTATGGGAAGAAAAATTTTTTACCTAACATTCTACTTGGTGCTATGTCAAAGGGGACATGCATTACCATAAACTGGGAACCTCTACCTATCACAATTATCCCTAAC